>NC_051163.1:61230349-61405091 GCF_013339745.2 Dermacentor silvarum | reverse complement strand
AGCACTGGCTTCCAGACCCGGGTGTATTGGCTATGGCAAGGCCCAGAGTGCTTGGTAATAGACCACACCAGTTCAAATTCTTTATCTTCTCATCTCCTCATGCATTTTAGTAACGACAAACATCACTTATAGGCTTGTAATTTTAGCAGTAGATTTCTTTTAGGCTCCTATACAGCTATAGTAATTTTAGGCCTGTATACAGCCAATATTTATTATTCATAGCAATCCCTTTTTAATTATTGTAAGTGTCATGCAACATTCATGGCACTCTTTAGTCATTTCAGGCCCCTAAACTGTACTATTAAACATCAGATATAATAACCCTGATTTATTGACAACTTTTCAAAGTTGTGAAGTTCTACGGCTATAGTTGTGTGATAGCTGAAAGGTGTTTCCTGAAACCATGCTGTAAAGGAGAAGTAATGTTGTTGTCACTCAAAAGCTATGGAGAAGTGTGTGAAAATGACCTAAGCTTTTAGTAGTTTACTATATATAGTCTAGGTACAGTCATGGTACAGTGTACTAGAATAATTGGTCTAGGCAACATGGTCTAGGGGGTGTTGCTAAGCTCCGCTTTCGCTGGCTCTACGTCATGTTGTGACGTAATGTCGTCTACTTCCGGTTGTCTTGGAGCCAGCGCGCGAAGGCTCCCAACCTCTCCGCTAGTCGACTCGCCTGGCCGTCGACTATGCGTTGCGAGCTATCTGTCGCAATATGTGTGTGTGTGGCATATGATACATATAAATACATATGATGTATTCAGCTTAGGTTGTGATGCGATGTTGTGTCGAATATTCTCACTCACTTATACTTCATTTGTATTATGGTGGCTAGACCCATATTTGTATTGAACCCGTTACTAGAGTGTATTAGAAAGGGGGAGTGGGTCCAGCGGACGCCTTGGAAAGCGCCGAGGGTGAAGTAAAAAAAACGTTGAAATTGCGGCGGCGCTGCTGTCGCCTTAATCTGAATTTCCAGCCAATAAACGTTGACTGTGGCTGTTTCGGCAGCGCTCATTGGCTGAGGCGAGCTCACGGGCTGGGTAGCTGTCATCTGCTCGACGCACCGTCGTTGTTGCGTCGTTTGCATTCTTTACGCCGCTCTTTTTCCATTTTATTTACAATAGATCTGTGGGGAATAATATCAGTGTTACCGCCACTGAGTATCCGCCTGTCAAAGCTCCGTGCAGCTACGGTAGGGTCTACGCGACAAGCGTCCGGCCGGCGGCTCATTCGGGAGAAAGTGATGGTGGCGCCACGAACTTTTCAATAAAGAAAGGCTAAAAAAAAAAAAAAAAAAGCCTCAGCGGGGAGCCTCCGTTGGACCCACTACTCCAATCTAGTACACTCTACCCCTCCATGAATTTACCGTTACAAAGGGGTGCGTAATTCATTTTTCCAGGGCAGCTGGGCGTTGGTTCTTTATTTTATGGCTGGGCTACGGTGGCTAGATGGGTAGGTGTGCCAACCGGCGCGTCTGGAGCGTAGTTCACCGCTTCTCCCCGTCATGACGCAAAATTGGCCCTGCGGTCAGTAGAACGGTTCCGCAGCGCGCATCGTCTGCTACAGTTGGCAGGCGGCGAGCAAAAAAATAAATATAAATAAATAAAATAAAAATAAAATAAAAATAAAGCCCGTATTGGAATAGTCGTATGTCGTCTGTTCGTGTAGGTTTCAAAGGTGAAGAGCTCCGGGTCTCTAGTACTGTTTGCAAGTTCCTAAGCGATGTGGAATGTTCCAGGTCGGAAAAATGACCGACGAGATTAGCGGCAGCATTGCTCCACCAAAGAAGCATTGACCACCAGGGAGACTTACTGCCTCGCTCCGAACTGCAAGCCGGACTCTAAATTTGTGAGAAAGACAGCGGAAATGTTCGCCCCGGGCTGCTCAGTAGGTTGCTCAGTATCGGCGACGTTAATGAGCAAGCAGTACACCGAAAAGCGTACGTCGATGAGCTTCTCGATCGACATTGGAGAGAAGAGGAGAGAGAAAATGATTTAATGAACGGCAGGGAGGTTAACCAGGACTGAGCCCGGTTGGCTACCCTACACTGGGGGAAAGGAAAAGGGGAGAAAGAGATTAAGAGAAGAATATAAAGTCCGCTGTGGATATCGCTCTATCACTGACGATTAATCAGTCCGGATCATAGACGGTCACTCAGTCCTGAGTGACCGTCAGCGCCTGCGACATCGAGCACCGCTGCGCTGCTACAGGGAAAAGGAAATTGACTCTAGGCTTATATTCTATTTAGCAGGCTATGTAGCAAGGAAGTTCCTGCAAAGAACTAAGTGATCCGATTGCTCAGGGACATTACTGAATTCAACATAATGAGTAGGTCAGGGCTGATGCTCCCTTCTGAAGCACTAAAAAAACTGGTAGCATCGCTCGAGGACGCCTTCACGCTGTGCTTCAGTTTAAACGAGTTACGAAGGAATAGTATCGCCGACTTTGCCTCCTTTCTGCAGCTGAATCCTCCGAATTTGATCGGCTGTGAGCGGCACAAGAAAGAGCTCACAAACGATGTTGTGAAGTTTTATTCAATTATACGCCTTTACTTTCTTGTCAAGGGCAAGAACATGGCGCGCGAAAGCAACAGGGATAAGAGGAAGCACCTGAAGTGGAGGCGTGTGCTGTGGATAATGTTATGGATGTAGTGGGCCACCGTTTGTGTTGGCCCATACCCGCCGTGGTTGCTCAGTGGCTATGGTGTTGGGCTGCTGAGCACGAGGTCGCGGGATCGAATCCCGGCCACGGCGGCCGCATTTCGATGGGGGCGAAATGCGAAAACACCCGTGTACTTAGATTTAGGTGCACGTTAAAGAACCCCTAGGTGGTCGAAATTTCCGGAGCCCTCCACTACGGCGTGCCTCATAATCAACTGGTTTTGGCACGTAAAACCCCATAATTTAATTTTTAAATTTTGTGTTGGCCCACCAAATTATGTTGGTGCGTCTGCTGACTCAAGTTACGAGAACTTAATTTTCTTCTATTTTAAATATATTCATGAATCTAGCCCAAGACGTATTGCTTTATTTTATTGCAAACAAACAGTGAACCATATATATGCACTTACCAACACAATTCGTCTCGTAACAATTTAAATATCGTAACTGAGGCAGCAATAAACACAATAGCTGGATTTCTCGAAATTGAAACATTAGAACTCACTAAATATCGCGTAAACACGTTTCCATACACTGTATAAAACCATTGCAATATTGTTTTATGCATGGAAAAAATGCATCTACGTCTGTAATGCAATGGGCTGGAGCGCCGCGTTTATACCAATAAATGTGACCAATCGCCAAGCTAGAAAATGCACTTCAGCATATCGTGTCTTCTGACTAGACGACAGCAACAAAATCCCCATTCTGGCTTCGCCTACACTGCTCAAAACGGCATATTGTATAACGCGTACTTCAAAGCTAGAGCAGAAGCAGCGATACTCAAACACGCTGCTCGTCTACACAGCGCAGCAGCACAGCCGACGTTGCGCGCGGCTGAACAGTTATACTGTCCGCAGCGCCACTTTTGCGTCATGATGCGGAGAAGTGGTGAACTACGCTCGGTCGCCGCCGCGCGCGCCGATTCAGGCGGCCGTGGGTCGGCACACCTACACATCTAGCCACCATAGCTGGGCCCTCGACGCGTCGCCGCTCGCGAGAACGTGAACCACGGCGGCGCCTCGGATCTGAGCACCTAGGTACCACGCCGGAAACGCCCCTAGGTCCATTCGCCCCTAGGAGGCATATGGAGGCATTGCTTGAAACTACTTGAATCACAGCCGCGATGAAGTCGCGCCTCTGCATTTGTTGCGCTGCCGTGCTCTGCGGTCGTAAAACGTGATTTCTCTGTCGCGACCCGATAATCGCAATTAAGTGATAAGTAAAACGTTTTTTTTTTTAGTATTTAGTATTAGTATTAGTATTATTTAGTATAAACCGCATTCACGCGATCTTGCGCGCGACAGCGACAAGCGACGCGATGGAGATGGCTGTCGCGGTCGCTCGTCGCCTACAAGTCGTACCGCATGAGCGACGACTTCGAGCGACGTCTCCGAGGGCAGCAAATACTCGCCGAAACTGGCGTGACGCTTGCTTTATTAATTTAAGTTGATGTGTTTTAGTGTAAAGAGCAGCATAAATATTTCTAAAGGTCTTGCACTACGTTATTATCCTTGCACGTATCAAAATCTAGTCGTTTGCTCGTTCCGTGCGACAGTCGGTAGTGCTTGACTGATGTATATCCAGTTCCGGCTTCACGCTATTGGCTAGTCGCTCATAGCACTTCCGGGCGACGAGCGACGAATTCTAGATTTCTAGAACCGAGCGATTGAGCGAAAAGACCGAGCGATCTGTTCGCGCGACGGCCCGTTTCGTCGCTCGAAGCCGTCGCTCGTCGCCGTCGCGCACAAAATCGCGTGAATCCGGTTTGGATGCCGAAGCATCGCTTGTCTCGCGGGAAATATTATGAATCTACCACTGCGAATTTCGCGTATATATACTATAAAATAATAAATTAACAACAATCTAAAGCAGCGTGCTGCTCACCTATCAACGATTGGTGTACTGGTGCTGCACAATCAGTGCAGTCTGGACTGTCAGAGACGGATAACCGAAGATAGGGTGGCCACTAGAGTGTACTAGATAATGGCCGAGTGGGCCGAACGGCGCTCTCCCGCTGAGGCGCCGCGTGTGGAAAAATTGTGCGAGGGCGCTGCGAGCGAACTGAATTGGGCTTAACCCTACAGTGCACGGCAACGGGGCTGATTTTTTCAAAGCATTGGGGTTTAGGGACAGTGAAGGCAAAATAGACTTTAAGCGGGTAGAAATAACCAAACAGAGGTTATCTGATTGGTGGATAAAATCAAGGCAGAGGTGAAATTTCACCAACCACAAAGTACAAAATATGTTAATAGTCATGGCTAGGTGGCGTATGCCACCGCCCGGTTTAAAGGGTTCAGCCTCATCCATCCATCCATCCATCCATTGGGGTGGAGACCCGCTCCGCGGCATATTCAACGTACTTTCGCTGCGGGCGCCGAGGCCGATTGCGCATAGTAGCTCTTAAAATAGTGCTGTATTTCAACTGCAAATTTATCTTTACACCATTTTGCCAAACATATATATTTGAGACATGGATTTTACAACGCGATGTCTTCAATTTTGCTGTCGTTGTCAAGCGCGTCGTCTGCTAGCGAGCGCGTCGTCTGCTAGCGAACGCGCGTTCGCTACGCGGACGCTGGCGGACGCCCAGTTTTTCTCGGAGAACGTCTGTGGAGTACATTTTTTTAATGTTTAATTGCTTTGGTGCGCCCATGACTCTTGACGGCCGGTACCAATGTAGTTTTAGCCAGGTGAACTGCTGTTCTTACCACTGTCTTCTAAAAGTAACTGGTGTCTCTGCACCATGAAGCTACGTACGAAAATATTATTATTGATATCGTGTCATTTTACGCACGCTTCTTGTTGGTGGATGTTTATCAAGGACAATCATCGAAGAAAACAGCATTAGAGTGAAATAAACTAGGTTTATTAACTGCGTGGCGCGAAGAAATATGACCAATGCATTTCTAGATAATTAAATCAAAGAGTACATAGACATATATGTTCACGATATATATGTAAGGGAAAAAATAACAAATAGTCTAAATGCACGAATTGAAAAAGCGAGAACTCCCGACCGGAATAAGCACACGTGTATGCTGTAACACACTTATTAGGGAATACTGCACATAAAACTCTCACTTGCAGAAATAATATTCATAGCAGCCAAAAACATCTTATATATATATATATATATATATATATATATATATATATATATATATATATATATATATATATATATATATATATATATATATATGTGTAATTCTTGTTGATATACTGTACGACGCCGAATAGTCGTTTCCGTTCGAATGTAACGCATACCAGCACCGTTTCAATCTCAAGGTGAGTGACTGCATGCAAGTGAGGACTGTTATTCCGGATGATTGTGCTGCCGGAGAGTCGTGGTTGTTGCACAGAGGCGCAGTTCCTGATAGAATTAACGCATGGGTATTAGTAAGTCCTGCTTAACAAGTTCCTAGCTGTCATTCAATATAAACGCCCCGTTTTGGGGCAGCCTGTAAATCTGCTAACTTGATGCAGGCAAGGAAAACTTTTTTTTTTTTTGACAGTCTCGTCATGTTTGCAACCCATTAAAACTGGGTGTCCCCATGTGGTACCACACTTATCTTCTTCAACGAACGCAATTAACAGATCTGCACATCTCTACGTGTATGTGAGGCACGCTGTTCCTTTAATTGTTTCATTATGATCGTTATGATAATGCACCGAATAACTGAAAGCAGCCGTTTATAATGTACAAGCTGCTGAGTTGAGCGGTCATACATTTGGGAACGGCATTACATTTATGTGTGAAATATAGGATAAGCGCGTAACATGTTTTTCTCGGAAATCAGACTGGAGAATGATTCATTTTACCCCTAGAAAAAAGCCGAAGAACACAGCCACCTGCTTTTTTTTTTCTTTTTTATTTAAACAAATTCTTTGGTTTTACGTGACAAAACTACGATATCATTATAAGGCACCCGGTTTAGTTTTCACCACCTGGGTTCTTTAACGTGCACCTAAATGGAAGTGCACGAGTCTTTTTCCATTTCGTTCCCATCGAATTCCGCGACCTGTATTGAACCCGCGAGCTCCAGTTTAGCATGCCCAACACCGTATCCACTATATAGCCAGGTTTTCTTTCTCTTCTTTTTTTTTTATTTGATGAAGTATCGACTGGCAAAAAAATTCCACGTACGGCTTACGGCCAAATATTAGCATATAGAATGACTAACTAAAACCATTTTCGGCGCTCGATCGCGGTCCGACTGCAATAAATGACCGCGGAAACTTGAATGGGATGTTGCGCTGCAGTTTACTCTTTTTATTAAAATCTATAACAATGCTTCCCGTAAATCTGAGTACAGGCGCCGGGTGGGGCAGATATGCTTTACTTGTTTGAAGCGGCAACCAAGAAGGTTACATATATGTTTCTTCATCTGCTTTTCGCAAGACCTACTGATGGAAAACTATATGCGCAACAGTACGCACGAGAGATACAAGCTGCTTGAAGAACGCGAAAAACATTTGTTCTCCAAAGGGAACCGTACAATAACATAGTAGAATGAAAGCCGACACTGCGGCCGCAATGCACGCGCAATTACCGAGCGGCATTGAAAAATAAAATAAAATAAAAAAGAGAAAGAAAGTAATTTATTCTTAAGGCATAAATACATGTCATATGCAATTATGAACACCATTTGAGCGATCTGAACGCAAATACCAGCGCGCGAAGTAGTACAAATCACCCTGCCAAACTGTATAGCCAGCAGTTTCCAACGGCGCGACCTTGATGCGGGCCAACCCAGTTCGATCGCAGCGCCGCCACAGTATTTTTCCACGTCGGGCGCCTCACTCCACGTCGGGCGCCCCACGATACTGGTCCGCGTCGTGTCCGCACCACTGTCCGCACGGTTCGCACGCTGGCTGTGGAGGAATTCCGCCTCTGAGAGAAGTCCCAAAGCCTGATTTCATTTGTCAACTAAGGCACGTGACCCACAGCGCGCCATACCATTGGCTAGACTGGTGTCGTCTGCATCTCTCCGTGGCTGCTTCGTTCATGCCGCACACGCTGACGCTTTTTTTGCACGGCGATGACCATGTCGACAAGATCTCCGAAGTTCGCTACGAAGTACAGATATGGAAAGAAAAGGAAGAGACAGAGGGAGTTCAACTTTAAGAAGCGCTCTGCACCGCTACTTTACAACGACATCGAGAACGTCCCGCTACTCGAGTCAAGCGACGACTGAAGCCCCCAACTGCGAATTAAGCCTAGCTCCCGTTAGCGCTCGCAACAGCGGCAGCGTTTAATCAGCGGTTCGGCATGTCACTGCTATGCTGCAGCCAGAAGATTTGCAACGCATTCATAAAGAAGCCGAAGAAAAACTTCAAGTGCTAGTTTCAACTCCTGCAACTGAGCGAAAAGTGGACCTTTTGGATCGCGCTGACGACGCTGCTGCCGGGACGAACGAGCTTGCTACGAGCTTCATCATCGCGAGTTTGGACTCTCTGAATGCGTTGCTGTTATGTGTGAAGTGTACGATGTGTGGTGCTAGCACCACTGTGAGAAAAGGTGAGCGGGATTATGGACTTGCTGTGAAGTAGGCTAGCTGTCGAGTGCGCAAATTGCGGCGATGTTGCGGAGAAGTGGAGTTCATCGCGTGTAAGCGGCGAACCAAAGTCAAACCGTTTGTCGTGAACATTCTCGCTGTGCGGGCACTGCAGAGCACTGGTACTCACCAAACGCAATCGCCGATCATATAGTTTATCGGGAAGTGTGCGCGATCAGTGCGTGATTCATACGGTCAATTGAAGATAGACAGCGCATGCAGATAACATTGCCGTGTCGTCGGCACGGTGATTGAGCTGTTCACGGGCTTCGTACTCGATTATTTATTGCTGGGCAATTTTTACGTGCGAACGGGCACGTAAAGATGACGACCCGACCTACGAGGCTTGAAAGAAGGATCATGTGTGCCAGAAGAACACCTTAAGAAAGTCGGTGAAAAATTAAAGCTGCACTGATCATTTTTCTAAGGGCACTGCGAAAGGGTAGATTCCTCGTCGGCGTCACCTATTCTCCTCGCACGGGTGCGGTGCGTCGGATGAACGTTCTCGCGCCGTAACTAACTTCAAAATAACATCACGTAGCGGCCGCCAGGTATTCCCTGTCGGCCCCTCCGTGGGAGACGCCCGCTACGCGCTAAGCGCGTCCTGCGGGACCTAAATAAAGTTTTTCCAGTCCAGTCCAGCAGTAGGGGCCGCAGCAGAGACCGGGCCTGAAGTACCTTCGCTCGTGCCAGTCTTTTCGTTTGGTGCTCACCGTGGTTTTTCAAAAGCATTTCCTTTGAGTTCAAATGTTTTGGAAAGTCACGAAGAGCAGCATACGAAAAGCATGGCACGAGCGAAAATACTGCTCCAGGAGAGCAGGCCCGGTCTCCACTACGGCCCCTACTGCTCCCCCGGGACAATCAGTGATGTTATGTTGAAGGTAGAGCGCTGTAAGGCGCGAGAAAGGTATAATCTGGCATGGCTGATACAGCACGAGCGCTGCAGGCGTGAGAATGTCTGTCCAACGTACCGCGCCCGTGCGCGGAGAATAGGTTACGCCAACGAGAAATTTACCCTGAAAAAGCATAAGATGCGGTACACGACTCTGCTTACTGATGGTCACAGCGGCAACTTTCTTGCCCTACAAGAAGCCAGCATGTATGGATACCTAGCTGTAGGAAAAGAATATTGTGAATCATGTTCACAAGACAATGGGCACTGCGCTGTGCACCCTTATTGAATCAGAGCAGAAGTGCTCTGGAACTGGCAGCCTTGGAGGCAAGGGTATAGCTAACCGAGGACCTAATTACTAAGCTGAGTAATTATTACCATTGGGCCATCATATCGCACAAGGGTGATGCAAAGGCCATGCATAGCGCAGTCATGGTCACGTACGACCACATTACTTCGAATGATGTAATGTCAAATCACTCTCTCTGTCCAGAAGGCCCAGAATCATGCTGTCGAAAAATACCGCAAAGGCCAGAGGGGAGCCTGCTCCGGAGCACCGCCCCAATCTGCCACCCCATGTATGTCAGGCGCTTCTTCCCGTGTATAAGCGCTTGTCTGATGAAGCACTTCTTGAGCGATGCCAGTGAAGAAAGACACAAAACAACAACGAAAGTCTCCACTCTATGACATGGGTGCTTGTGACAAAGGAACAGCATGCATCACTGTTCACTGTGCTAGTAGCTGTGGCTGAATCTGTAACAAAGTTTAGTGCTGGGAATGAGAAAACCTCAGCAGCCATACTCAAAAGACTTGTTGCAGAATCCTGGCCACACCAAGCGCAGGGCATGCAAAGACCGCCGCGAGCTCCACCATGTGCACACAAGCGTGCCTCTGCTGAAAACTTGCAGTGGGTGCTGAGACAGCATCACCGGAATGACTGCAACCAGGCAGACTATATTCCTGGAGGCTATGGATGCAATGGCAGTTGTAAATTTTGATATTTTGTAGTGTTATGTATTAAATTAAGCTTACTTATTGTTTTTAGTTTTCATGTTTTCTCAATCTCATATTTGGTGTTTTTGTAAACTTGCAGAAGTGATATCTCGACCTTCTGGCCACATAGAGCATGTGTATAGCATGTGTATAGCTCGAAAGGCTAGGAGCGGATTTTTAAATTCTGGCTTTGGAAATTTGTAAGTTGGCCATGGGGAATTTCACCACATGATAGCCATTTCTAAACATTGAATTGTACTTTGCTACAACATTGTTAGCACCTGCCATATAAGAAAATACTCCTGGAGTTGTTTTCCTTACAGTTTGTAGTATCAAGCCATACATCAAAATTAACTTGCTGGTTGGTAGTGTTGTTGCTATTGTGCAAATAAACAACACGTAATGATTTTAATTATCTCTGGAACTGCTGGCCACGTGGAAAATTTAATCACATTTTTGAAACTAACATGAGAAACTTAGTCAAGGTGAGAATTTTGATTAAATCTTGTCTAAAAATCAACAATTCAAGAACCCACTTCCCCCTTAAGGGAACACAGGCACTGACTTCCAAGTATAGTTTACTGTGCAGGGGCGAAAGATGTAGCACAGCTGTATGTGTGCTAGACAATATGGTTGACTCGGGACATACTGCAGAAATGGCACATGCATTTGTGTCGGGGGGGTGCAGCAATGAAACATGCTGTGGCAGTGTTGCAAGTGATGAAAAATTCCAGTGCAGTGCCAGGACCTTCATTCTGTTTATACATGTGTACTTCATCACTTGCAAGCCTACAGGTATGTCCAACTGACCTGTATTTTCAACCAAGCGACAGCAGTACACGTTTGGACGTATTGTGGATCACATTATGTAATCAAAAAAGGTTTCCTGCATTACATCATGGCAAGGTGTCTTTGTTGCTTGGAAGTTTTGTACTATTTTGAAAGTCAAAGAAATCGTAATTAAATTAAATTTGGTGAGGAGCATTTATGTCCTGGCTGCAAGCTTGGCAACAGTTTATTCTTGTTCAAAAACTGTTATTCTCTGAAGGTGTGAAAGATGGATTTAATAGATGTCATGTTCGGTTAGAGTAAAAGAGGCCTCACCAGTACCCGCCAATCACACTTTTGATGCACTGAGTGCTGGCAGGAGCATTGAGACATTGGATGTTTGGAATGGGATCCAATGTGATCAATACTGAATGTGTAGTGAACTTAATGTTCAAAACATTGATTCTTCGTACAGGAAAAAGCTATTTGTTTTATCGAGTGGGCCCGGCATGAGTCAGTGAATAATTGTTTGTAATAGATATATGATATCGTAATATATTGTGAAGCAAAGCATTTTGCCCCAACCTAAGTTACGTCTGTCAATGCAAAGAAAGAAAAACTTGTGTGGGTGTAACTGTTAGTGTTTATGCTGGCACTGACAGTGATCCTTGTACTGTTGCAGATGTGTCCATGCCGCCTGAAAGAACATCTAACAAGTTGTATTGCTTGGGCTTCGACTGCAGACCAGCTCGTCAGATTTTCGAACAGAATCCATCTTTTTTCCTTGCTACATGACACAGCAGTTTGATCTACAATTGATTTATCATTGTGACAGCAGTATTTCTGTTTGCTGATAGCCACCTGTGCTTCTCTTATCTGGAACGGGCTAATGGCTAATTTGCTTGCTGTCCCGTCATTTTACTGAAATCATGAAGAAAAATAAAAGGGTTTGGATTGCACTGACTTATATGTAATCATTAGGGCAAAAAAAATTGACCCTGCAATTTACAACCAGAAAATGTAATATTTGGTGTGGAATATTGACTGTTTTCATACAGGGTGTTTCAGCGAACACTTTTAAGAATTTTTTACAGGTTGCCTGTGGCAGATAGCACAATTCTAGTTGATGAGGGTTCCAGTTACCCTTGTGCTTCAATGCATAAAACGACATTTTGTTAAGAAACGAACTGCAATGCCAATGCATTTCTCCGCAAAGTTCGGGAATTAATATCTCGGAATTGGTGTGATCCTGAGAATTCGTTCCAAGTGGATCCGCGTTGTGAACTCCACGGCTAGAGTTTGTAAATTGCAATATGCCTCATAAGGGTATTAGTTAAAAACTTATTAGTGAGTTTTTGTTAATTAGTCAATTATACATTTCAATGTTTTGTGCAAGTAATGTCTGCCTCTTCGAATAGACCAGCTCATGAACTAGAATTTTGCTATTTGCCACAGGCAACTTTTAAACATTTTTGAAAGTGTTCGCTGAAACACCTGGTATATCTGTGGAATAGCAAGTGTGTGTGTGTTTGTGTGGGGGGGGGGGGGGGGCGCTTTCATATTATAGACAAAGAATCCCTTGTTTAATGCTCTAAGATGGGGCTGTTCCACCACCTGCAAATATGGTGTCAATGTCATGAATGCTGTGTTTATTCTTTCTTTTTTAGTGTCATGTATTTATTATTTATATTATTATTTCGTTTCAAATATTTCATCTGCTTCCTGTTTTCTAACATCAGTTGATGCTCTTTTTGTGCTGCATGTATAAATCTTTCTGTAATGCAGTATTACATATATAAGGAATTTGACTAAGCCTTATTGAATGTTGCTTACAGGCAGCGTACCAGAAAACTTCCTTTTTTTTATTGCTGAGTTTTGGTATTAAGTATAAAGTTTCTAGCTAAATGTCTTCGGCCAACTCTGAATAACAGGCAGAAAGCGTCATTTGTTGGTATAGAGCAGTAGCACACGGCGAGGAAAAAGTTTTGCACCTGACTCACTTTCTATTGAAAGTATGCTCGGAGGAGACTTATCGATGCAAGATCTCCGGTTGCAGTGGTGTCACGCACATGGTGTAAAGCAAATAAAATGTGCACCTGTGGTTCTATGAAGAGAACTGTCTGTACAAATTCCAAATGGAGCCATAGGCCTGGGGTGAAGCCCACTTCCAGTTTTCTGCCTGTGTTTGCGTCTATTATTAAGAATTGTATACAGAAATGTATAGAGAGAAATCGTGCGAGACATGTACTGCATCAGTGCATTGTTGCCATGAGAGTAATATTTGGGTTGCCAGGCCAAGGTTATCAAGTGTCTTGCCTTCAAGTGTGGCAACACTTTTTGATTGCCAGATGTAGCACTTTAGTTCCATCAAATAGATGCCGCACTGCTACATTGACTTCCTCTACACCCTACAACTTTGCAGGTTCCCCGCGATCGGCATCCCTGAAGCAGTACCTTTCACTCGTGTCTGTAAGTAGCCGGCTGCATTCCTGCCGGCAGTGCACTTACAAGACTAAGCACAAGAAGCACATGACCCAACACCTGCGCGTACACTCGGGCGAGCGCCCCTTCAAGTGCCACCTGTGCCCGGAGGCATTCACTCAGATAGCGCACCGGAAAGATCATGTGCGCATCCACATGGGAGAGCGCCCCTACCAGTGCGATGTGTGCTCAGAAGCATTCACTCAGAGTCACAGCCTGACGCGCCATCTGCGCAAACACACTGGAGAGCGTCCCTACCAGTGCCACTTGTGCCCGGAAGCATTCGCTCAGCATGCCAGCCTAACACGCCATCTGCGCATCCACGCTGGAAAGCGTGCCTACCCTTGCGTCCACTGCGATGCATCCTTTGCGCGGAGAGATAGCCTCTTGCGCCACCTGTCCTGTCACTCGGAGGCGGAGGAGAAGCCCTAAAGGTCAGGCTTGAAGTTTTGTTGTAGATCAATCGATTGATCTATTTCTTTTACGGCAAAATATTATTTAATAAGTACATTGAGAGATTTTCAGTTCTCTCAACCGTAGTTTTTCTTGTAATGTTACCTAACGGAAAGTTGACCATGCTATAAATGAGATTTTCTTAGAGTGCCTTCATCTAACTTCGCCTGTCTCAGCATATCGAAATTTTATCTTGATTGTGGATTGGCCTAAAATGTGTTCGTGACTGTAAATACGTTTCTTGAAGTTACTCATAAGATAAGAATTGAGCAAAGAAAACAGAAACATACAAATGAGACAGGACACAGTAGTATGGACCAAATCTCTTGTCTTTCACACAAATTTAACAATACAGTTTTGGTGGATTTCACATTTGACATAATTGTGCTTCCTAGTTCAAATGCTTGTTTTAGTAATAACTTTTTATTTATTAATACAACCTGACTACCACTGTACACACTGTTTTAATACAGACTAAACTATTGTGCCAGCTGAAATGTTCTTGAGCTTTATATGTCCAGTGTCAGACTTGTGGTTGAGTATCAGCAAACCCCATAATACTGATCGGCATTTGCACACCAAGGCATCGACATGAAAAAGTGAGCACCGCAACTTCTGAGCAGCCATCGGTGATGTTTAGTGATGCATGTCTGTATCAGTGACACTAAAGCAAGACAATGTACACCAGCCAGTCTGGCCACGCGTTCAAGCACTTCCAGTGCGCGGGCAATAGATGCCAGTTCTTCCATGACCACAGTACATGTCGGTCTCGTTCCTTTACATGGTGTCAGAAGTGGCCAGTCCCTGTGCTAAGAAATGACTGAGCTTCCGCCTCCAGAGTCGTTACGTTTCAGGGATAATGTGGCGGACAACTGGATTCGATTCAAGCAGCTAGTACAGCTGTACTTCATTGCCACGGAGTCCCTGGAACCAGGAAAACAACGCAGCAATGCCCAGAAAGGTGCCATTTTGGTTCACCTTGCTGGCCAAGATGCAATCGACGCGTACAACACCTTCGACCTTACCGGGGAAAACAAAAGGGACTACGACAAGCTAGTGCAAGCATTCGAGGCCTCCTGCCTAGCCAAGAGCAATGAAACGTTCGAGCGCTACGTGTTCCAGAGCTGCACATAAGCTGAAATTGAGCCTTTCGAACAGTTCTATCAGGACCTGTAACTGAAATCAAAGATCTGCAATTATGACACCCTCCGGGAATCGATGCTGCGTGACCAAATAGTTTATGGCACATGTGGTAAGGCACTGAGGGAAAAGCTTCTAGCCAAAAAAGACTTGACGCTTACCACAGCCGTTAAGTGGGCAAAGGCTGAGGATATTGCTGCCGCACAGAGCAAAGCGTAGAGTGAAGTCAAGAGTGTTGACGCAGTGGCGCAAGAAAAAAGCAAGTACGAGCCACACAGGAAGGATACGCTTGGGTGCAACAAAATGAGAAACCAAGGAAAGAAATGCGACTACTGCGACCACTCGCATAGGCCTCGTGAGTGTCCAGCTTATCGAAAAACTTGTGGTATTCAGAAAGCACTTCGCAATTTGCTGCAAAGCAAGAGCAACACATGTGAATGACATTGCCGAGTGGCAGGACGACGACACCTTTAACGTGCTGCACATATCTATGACCTGCAACAGTAAGAAAGCGAGCCCGGCTGATCGGTGCGACTGGGAGGTAGCGACTCATATTTCGGGATGAGAAGTGCAGCTGAAAGTTGACACCAGTGCGCAAGCCAACCTGCTGCAGCGCGGTTTGTTTGAAGCCCTGGGAACCAAGCAGCAGCCATAGCCTGCCTGGGCAGTACTGCGCAGCTACGGCGGTAATGAAACAGTGCACATGGGAAAGGTATGCCTCCCTGTTCGGATTGGAGAAGACACTAGAATGGTGGAATTCTTTGTTGTGAAGAAGGGCTGGCAGGCGATCTTAGGACCAGATCTTAGCTTGCGAGCAGTTTGGTCTTGTCAGTAGAATCAGAGTAGTCAACAAAGAGGAAGACTCATCCGAGCGCATTCGCCGAGAGTATCCCAAGTTGTTCACGGGCATCAGACAACTGAAGCGAGAGTACAGCATGACGCTCCAAGATGGCGCTTGCCGGTCGTCGAGCCGGTACGACATGTACCTCACGCAGTTTGGTCACGGCTGAAAGAGGAGCTCGATTGCCTAAAGGCTGCGGGCATCATTGCCAGGGTGCAAGAGCCATCTGACTGGGAAGCCCATTTGTTATTGCTCAAAACTTCCGCGCAGAGAAGCAATCAAAACCAAACTGGCAGGGGCGTAGTATTTTAGCTCATTTGATGCAAACAGTGGATTCCACCAAAGCCCTCTTGACAGACAGTCCTCGCGCATTTGCACATTTAGCAGCCCATTTGGTCGTTACCAGTTTCTAAGGCTGCCATTTGGTATTGCATCGGCTCCAGAGATATTTAAAAGGACAATGACCGAGATTTTCGATGGGCTACCTGGTGTATGCATCTACATCGATGACACTCTAATTTGGGGTGCGTCATGGGAAGAGCACCAGGAGAGACTGCACAAGCCTTGAAAACAGCCAGTGAAGCAGGTCTCACACTTAATTAGGACAAATGTAAGTTCAGATTGAAACAGATAAGCTTCCTTGGAGATAGAATAAGTGAGCAGGGCATCAAACCAAACCCAGAACTGGTGGAGTGCATAGCCCATTGCCAGAAACCAGCTACAAAAAAAGAAGTCCAGAGGTTACTGGGCACAGTCAACTATTTCAGCAAGTACTTACCGAACTTATCACGTCAGACAGAATCACTTCGTGGTCTGTTGCGTGAAGATGTCATTTTCGAATGGACAAGAGCGCATGACATCATATGGGCCCACCTAAACGAAATGCTTACGCAGGCCCCTATACCTGCAATGTTTTATCCATCCCTGCCTAGTAAGCTAGCTGTCTAGTGACTCATCCGCCTTTGCGTTGGGTGCAGCCCTTCTTCAGCAGCATGGTAATGAGTGGCGGCCGGTGGGCTATGCGTCAAGGGTGTTGACAGAAACTGAGCACTAATACGCACAGATTGAAATGGAAGCTCTGGGATGAGTGTTTGGCTGTGAGTAGTTTTGAGTTCATTTTAGGTCGAAGAATTATCATAGAGATGGATCATAGTCCATTAATATTTATCCCAAGGAAAGGACTCGGTGACGTACCGCCTCGACTTCGAAGGCTGTTTCTGCGACTGCTGAAATACGACTACCTGTTGCAATTTGTTCCTGGGAAGTAACCGATTGTGGCTGATACCGTGTCGAGAATGCAAGGACAATGCTTGTCAGAGAACTGCACAGAGGACTTGGAAGTACATGCCCCAAGTGTTTTGGTGGACCGAGTGAGCAGGATAACAATAGACGGACTGAAAGATGCCACAGCTAGGGACCAGAACTACAGCAAGTCATGAAAAATCTGCAGGCATCAGAGCCTGCAGAATGGGGTGTGGAAACAACGCACTAATGAATTGTCAGTGGTGGAAGGGGTACTGATGAAAGGCACCAAGCTGTAGAAAGGAAATGCTATGTCGGTTGCATCGGGGGCATCTGGGCATAGCCAAGTCCACATCACGAGCATGCAGTCTCATGTTCTGGACTAGGATGGCAGCTGGCATAAGAAAAATGGTTGAGCGGTGTCTGACCTGTCAAATACATGCATACAAATAACTGGCTCAACCTTTGCTGTTACGCGACACGTCCAGTCGCCCCTGGTACAGGATAGGAGCGGACTTGCACAAAAATGCTGGCAAGCATTACCTAGTCGTGTACGATGCATACTCTAACTGTGCAGAAATTGAGGAGTTGCACGGAACCACAACAAAGGAAGTCATCAGCAAACTGTCGCAAATATTTGCATGTTATGGCATGCCCCACGAACTCTGCACTGATGGCGGCCCCCAGTTCACAGCCAAGGACTTTTCGGTGACGTTTCTTTGAGTACATCTTCTCCAGCCCCTACTATCCAAAGTTAAATTGACTAGTGGAGGAAGGTGTACAAATCATCAAGAGACTGCTCAAGAAGGCAGGATTTTCAAAGGAGGAGTTTTGGCTTGGCCTCCTCAACTACCGTGCATCACCGCTGAAGGATGGTGTCTCGCCATCCCAGTATCTCATGGGTTGCAACACCAAATGGCCACTCCCGGACCCTTCTTTGGATTCACCTCAGCATCTCTCAGACCCCTGAAAACACAAGCAAAACATGAACAGAGCACAGCAGCTCCCGCCGCTCCACCCCGGAGACACTGTCCGGATTTGTTCTGGAAACTAGTGGGGCACGGAAGCTATTTGGACCTGGTGGCCCCCAGATCATACAGGGTGCTAACAGAGGATGGAAGCAAATTCAGAAGGAACCGCCAAGACTTATGGGAAATGAAAGAAGCGTTCAACTCAATACCATAGCAGCTTCATCCTACAGGACGTTGCACCGGACGCGCGGAAAGTCATCCAGGGCTGCAGGGAGCGAGCAAAACCCAACGAGCCTTCAGGAGTGTTGACACTTCGTTAGTGAATGCAAGATCAACAGCAGCAGCAAGGGAACTGTATGCACCGTCTAGACAGCTAGAATGGCCTACAGCATCCTCGCCAGTAATCGGAGCAAAGGCTGCCGTAGAATGCCTTCCTTCCACATCTCCTAGACCAGCTGGAGTGTCTGGGGCAGAGGAGCCTAAAGGGTCATCCCGGCAACAAGCAGGGGAGCAGCGAGCTGTGCAGGCCCCAAGAGGCGCAGCAGAGACTGCTACAGAACACCATCATACATCTCCTGGGCCGACTGGAGTGGTTGGTGCAGAACCAAGCCGACTGCCATCAAGAATGAGAAGGCCTCCCCGCCGATTGGGCTACCAGGAGTAAGACGTCCTCTATCATCATGATCATCATCAGCCTATATTTATGTTGACTGCAGGACGAAGGCCTCTCCCTGCGATCTCCAATTACCCCTGTCTTGTGCTAGCTGATTCCAACTTGCACCTGCAAATTTCCTAACTTCACCACCCAACCTAGTTTTCTGCCATTCTCGACTGTGCTTCCCTTCTCTTGGTATCCATTCTGTAACTCTAATGATCCACCGGTTAACCATCCTACGCATTACATGGCCTGCCCAGCTCCATTTTTTCTGCTTAATGTCAACTAGAATATCAGCTATTACCGTTTGCTCTCTGATCTACACCACTCTCTTCCTGTCTCTTAGCGTTAGGCCTAACATTTTTCGTTCCATCGCTCTTTCTGCGGTCCTTAACTTGTTCTCAAGCTTCTTTGTTAACCTCCAAGTTTCTGTCCCATATGTTAGCACCGGTAGAATGCAATTATTGTAGACTTTTCTTTTGAACGACAGTGGTAAGCTCCCAGTCAGGATTTGGCAATGCCTGCCGTATGCACTCCAACCCTGTTTTATTATTCTGTAAATTTCTTTCTCATTATCGGGGTCCCCTGTCAGTAATTGACCTAGATAAACGAACTCCTTTAAAGATTCTAGAGGCTGACTGGCGATCCTGAATTCTTGTTCCCTTGCCAGGCTATTTAACATTATCTTTGTCTTCTGCATATTCATCTTAAACCTCACTTTTACACTTTCACACTTAAGGTACTCCATCATTTGCTGTAATTCGTCCCCATTGTTGCTGAATAGGACAGTCATCTGCAAACCAAAGGTTGCTGAGATATTCGCCGTTCATCCTCACTCCTAAGCAAGAGCTTGAATACTTCTTCTAAGCATGCAGTAAATAGCTTTGGAGAGATTGTGTCTCTTTGCCTGACCCCGTTCTTGATAGGTATCTTTCTACTTTTCTTGTGGAGAACCAAAGTTGCTGTGCAATCCTTGTAGATATTTGCAAAGATAGTCACGTATGCCTCCTGTACTCCTTGATTGCGCAATGCCTCTATGACTGCTAGGTATCTTTAATGAATCAAATGCTTTTTCATAATCTATGAAAGACATATAGAGAGGTTGATTGTACTCCTGCAGACGTCCTGTAGCCAGCTTTTAATGTTAAAGAAAAGAGGATGTATCGATAACACTAAAACAAGACGATGTATGCCAGCCAGTCTGGCAACGCGCTCGAGCACTTCCGGTGCGTGGGCAATAAACACCAGTTCTTCCATGACCACTGTGCGTGTCGGTCTCATTCCCTTACAATGTCTGGAAACCGAGTAGAGCTGGTATGCTGTATAGAAATGGTGTAGTGGGTGTTGCCTCTGGCCAGAATCAGCTGCCCAGATGTCCAGGCATGCGGAATGGTAAATAAGTTGTTGTGTACGTGCACTCGTGTTATATGTCTTGCATGAATTGATGACAGTATGATATTTCTCGCAATTTACTGAAGATTATCCATAGGTTCTTATGACGTAACATATCACAGCTATCGGACCGCAACTGCAAATTACACAGTACTGCGAGATTAACACTGCACTGTGGCTCCTCTATGATTGTCTCATATAATTTTTTTTTTATACCATATACCACAGAACCTCGTCAGGGAAAGAAATTTTTAGAGCCAATTTCATTCATTTAGGTACGATGAAATTCAGTAAAGTTATGTGCTGGCTAGCACCTATATGACTGTGTAACATGCCAAGGTTATTTATGTATCACTCAGACTTGCTCAGAAAATAGAAAATTTCAGCAGAAACCCCACTCACAATGAATCTCGACACTAATGCGATTAGCATTAATGCAGCGTAGCGACAAACTGTATTGCCACTGCCAAAACGCATCATGTTTGAGGCATGAAAATGCAGCCAGGCTCTTTTCTCACGCATCCCTCTATACACACCGCACAATTTAGCAGTGTCTACAGAGTGTTTGTGCATGACACGTGTAATATGTCAGATGCTTGTTCGATTCTGCCCAACACCACAGAATTTCTAAAGGATTCTTGTATTTTTACATTGATGAGTGCTGGTAAAACCCACTCTCACCCACCCACTGGCAACATACCCAATGAGCAAAGTTGGCATCAGAGAGGTTCATGGAAGAGCAGCAGATACCCAGTGTCACATAATCAAAGACCCAAGTTGCTTAACAGTAGGTTTTGAACCCGGATCCTTCAGCATGGTGTTCAGCCTTTTAATGCAATGACTGAAATTGGCTGGAAGATGGTTAGAGACAATGATAGCCACTGAAAAGGCCGTAAAGTGTCCTAAGAATGCTAAGCGAATTAAAAATTCTGAGCAGAAGCCGGAAAAAGCTGTTTTTTGCTTTGTCTGGCACCTATAGTTCTCGCTGGTGTTAAGGTTTCGGAAGGCGTAAAACATGTGCCAACTGGACTCTTTACACAGGTGCATCCAGTGGTATTGCAGCTTCAGAGCGCTGTCTGAGCAATCCGGCAACTTCAAAGAGTGCAAGTGCCTGCCCACCAAGCCTCTAGAGCTGCATGCAGAAATTTAGTGAAGGAGATAGCCAAGACCAAAGCCAGAATAGCAACAGCTAGCAGGGTGTCTCCTGCCTGACAGCATGCTGCCATAGGCATTCTGGCCATAGCCTGCCGAGCAGGAGTCTTCACAGTTGCAGCCATGGTCACCGCCACAGTCCTCTTTCCGTGTTGCCAACATTGTAGCAGTTGGATTGTGTTTTGTTGAGAGCTAATGTCAGTTAGTCTGGGCAGCGTGCACTATTTGCTCTTCACACCACATTCTCATATATGTGTCTTTTTTGAGCTTTGTATTTGGAGGTTTTTAAAGAAGTATGCTGGCCCAAGTGCAAGTAAATATAGTAAGTTTGGGGACTTGGGCAAGTTTGTCATTTGCAACAGAAGCAAGCACTGTGCACATGACAGAGTTGTAATGTTCTACATTCTATATTTTCTTCCTTTGTTGTACTTTTACAGCGTAAGCTGTTATGGGTTCATTCCAATAGCCGTTTCGGTTCGCGATGATGCCGCCACCGGCGCTTAGCCCTTAACCGCTATCGCTGGAAATGCGAAAAAAGTATGCGTTTCCCACTGGGATCGAACCCGTGCCCGCCGTGTGGGAGCCAGATACTCTACCGCTGAGCCACGCAAGTGCTTGCTAGCGGCCACGGGAAATGCCCGATAAAACAAGTGCGCAGGGGCAGACGACCCGAGCCTCCGCCAGTATGGTGGCGCCATCTAGGTAAGGTGCCTCAAACACAGCGCGCGCAGGCGCAGACGACGATGTGCAATTCAGACGAGGCGCTAGATCAATGCGCTCCCGAGCTGCCGACCGTCCACTATGGTACCTCCGCCAGCATGGTGCGCCATCTAGTTAATGTGCCTGCAAACATGGCGTGCCCGACATGTAAGTTGCAGTTGTAAGGCTTGATCGGGGCTCAGCAGACTGCTGTGCAGAGAGCATTACAAGCCGCAGCTCGCCGTCGACGCCGGGCGCACAGTTCAGATCGTTCTCGTGAAAACGAGGCGAACAGACTACCGCGAAGACTGTGAACAGACTGTGTGTGGTGCCCAAATTGGAGCTACTCTTGAGCCGCTCCACAAGCTTACGCTGTGACTGTGCTGCGTGTGCCGCCCAGGCCTGTGACTTTTTTATTTATTTTTATTTATGCATGCAAGCACACACACACACACTCTCTCTTTCCAGCCCGCTGGGGATATGGCAGAAGTGAAGAAAACGTTTAAATATCAAATGTCTTGTGCAATGCGCTTATCATTGGCACGTGCCCTCATTCTCACCAATATAGACCAGGTGTTTCTGGGAAGATTAGCAATATTTCAAAATCACCTGTCGCAGATAGTCGCAAAATTCTAGTCCTTGAGCTGGTCTACTCGAAGAGGCAGACATTACTTGCACGAGAAATCAAAATGCATGATGGACTAATTAAAAAAATTTCACTGATTAATGTTTTTAACCAATTACTTTATGACAGATATGCAATTTACAAATTGTAGCCGGTGAGACTGCAAAGGATATTTATTTAGAAAGAATTCTGTGGGTGACACCATATTTGAGATATGCGCCATCAAACTTGCAGTAAAAATGCACTGCCATTCTACTTACTTTAACAAAACGCCATTTGATGCATTGAAAGACAATAGTAACTCTACCGTCAGTGTATTTCTTCACAAAGTTCAGGAAATAATATCGCAAAATTGGTGTCATCCTGAGAATTCGTTTCAAGTGAATTCGCCTTGTAAGCTACCTGGTTACAATTCGTAGACTCTGATTGTGCCTTGTATAGCGCTGTACCTTCAGTCCTCATGCAATCAGATGTAACAATTGACACACTTTAATAGTATCCTGCATTGTCCTATAGCTTGCCATTTGACATAATATGCTTCTCTTCATCCAGAAGAATCAATTTTGTATTAAAATATGCTCACACAAGTTCATTAGCATAAGCATACCATGAAGTGTGAAATTTAAGAAGTTAACAGCATATTTATTCGAGGTGGGCAAATATCAGCTGTTTCGTATACATATCAAAGCGAATATGAAATATTAAAATGTGGATGCGTATATTTACAGCAAGAATATTTATTTCACTATAATTAGGTACTATGCATTTACTGACAAGTGCAGACAAGACAGCCATCAGGGACAAAGGATCGGTTTAAACACAAAATCGATGATTGTCACTAAAAAAGCTGCACAAACAACCTTTCAACATCTTCGGAGCCTTGTTGTAAACAAGCTTTCCGAGAATGAATAAGTGCTGTATGACTACCTTTCCATAAATGTGAAATAAATGGTAGCTGGTTACAAAATCCATGATTCTCACTAAAAAAGCTGCACAAACAACATTTCAACATCTTTGGAGCCTTGTAGTAAACAAGCTTTCCGAGAATGAATAACTGCTGTATGACTACCTTCCAGAAATGTGAAATAAATGGTAGCTGAGTTCCTGCTTAGTAGCGGGAAAAAAAATATTGAGATCCAATGCACATGTTGGAATTTATGTGAAGCGAAGCTTCACACAATTTCACTCAGTTTTGTTGCTTTCATCCTGTGCAACATGTAATCTTGTGAAATGTTTGTTTGTCATGTAGGTTTGTGCTGCAGAACAGAAAACAAAGCTTCCACTGTCCATTTTGTTTCTGCATTGTTTCAAAAATCTGTTGCTTCACTTCTTATAAATTGCGATCCTTTGTTTAGCAGAGGGAGAACAGCAACCAGACTGTAACGCTCAGTTATTTCGAAATAATTAATTAGTTTGGAATAGTCAAAAATACTGGATAGTTCCTTTATGAATAGAAGTAGTGTGTACTGTTCGATTCATATTCGAAACTTGAAATATTCACCCACTCCTCGTTTTTATCAAATTTAGTGTAAACTTTACACATAAAATTCTAAAAACAATTATATAAGGAGGCTTACACAAGCATCTGCTGTCTTATCAGCATACCTTTTTGTTTCTTGGACTGCCCCATCTTGCAGGATACAGTTATAGTGGCGACATGATATTGTAAGTTCTCAATTGCCTCCGCAGTTTCCAGGTAGCCTGTTCAAGTGCTTCTGTGCTTTTCTAAGCCACATAAGTGCTTTTTCAGCTTATCTTCGGACACCACTGCTTCATTGCAGTTCATAGCGAAAACTGGAATGAAGCGGTGGTCTGGTTCTTAATGTTTCGATTGAGGTTATCAAGAAGCGACTACTTATTGCTTTCACATGGCTTGGTCACTGTAAAACCTCTATATACTAATATGTATTGCAATTGCTTTCATAAACCTCCTCTGCAAGCCCATTTAACTACTCGGAGACACATTTTTGGCTGCTCCAAACGCTACTCCAAAAGGACATCAGCCAGTCATTTATATCACTTGATATCGAATTTCTTGGTGTTCAGAGGAAGTGATGCAATCCCAATCATGTGTAATCTGGCCTTAGGTATAGTCGCTTTATGCATTGTATGTTATGTCGCAATAGGTGAATTTCGTTCTTTGAACCGCATTTGCTTTTCTTACTTTGTGCGTAAGTGATATTCAATAATTGTCATTAATGTAGTACTGCATAATGTACCTGGAATCACTCACCTTTCTCATTTTTTTTGTGTTTGAGAGGTCGGTAATATCTTCGTTATTTTAGCAAACATGTTTCATACACTACTGTTGTGTGAAGGTGCCATGAATGTATCATTATCTTGCTGTGTTTGTAGCACCTATCATATGCTTCATTCCAGCCTCTATTGTACACCTTTGAAGCAGAACCAGAAAGGGGCCTTTATGGTTGGTTTTATGCCATATACCGTGACCGTACTGTCCTGTAGTGCATTTTTGTGATCCTGTTGCTGTAAGTTACAAGTAACTGTACCATTGGATGCAAATTACATGCATCCATGTGGATTAATGGCGCCACATGTAATACGTACCATCCAGATAGCAGCACATGAAGGACCTAGGTGGGAGATATGCGTATTCTCTGCCAGGTTGCCAAAGGACAAGTCCCTGTGCATCCTGAATAAAGGTTATATTATGGTGCTCCATAATCTGTGGTCATCTTTAAGAAAGTCTTGTTGACATTTCATTGAGCCCCGCATACCCGTTGCACAATTTCTTGATAATTTACTGCATATGAACTATTCCTTGACTGCTTCATATCACTTTTGACAATAAATTTTTCAAAAAGCACAAAGTACTTATTTTGAGCGCATTCATTTCTGGATTTTTTTTTTACATGTGCATTGCTTACTTGACAACTATTCTGATGATCATATTTTAGACTCTAGGTAAAAAAAAAGCTTTTGCCTTCAAGCAAGCAAAATTTTGGCAGAGAGCAAAAGCACTCATTTAGGCAGAGAGAAAAAGAAGCCATAACAGCTAAAGTAGGAGCACGAATGGCACAAGCGGTGTAACAATACGATTTTGGTTTATCAGACAAATAGAAAGCAACAACAAATAAATGGCATAGCTTCTTCAAATGTACCAATGTACGGAGGATAGTTTATCTAAAGAAAGCGTTAATAATTTGGTTTCGACTGAGTAAAAAATTCTGCATTATACGTTAACTTTCATACACCTCTACTGAGGGGTGAAATATTAAGAGAAATGAGCCAGAGTACAGTTGTTAGCGTTGACTCCTTTTTGATAATCTATCTTGACAGCGACATTTGAGTTGCGCTTCTGGTTTCTGAAAAATGTTAGGGATCCTAATGCTGCAGTCCAAGCCATATTAATTATTGAATGAATTGAATTCAGAGATTTTTACGTGCCAAAAGCACGACTTGACTATGAGGGATGCGACATTAATTGCCTAATGATAAAGCCTTCAATTACACAATTATGGCTCCAATTTGTGGATTCAGCCATCTTGAAGGTTAACAAGCAAAAGAACTAAAGCGAACTTGGCAAGCTACTGATAAGTGACACGCCTGAATAAACTTATATCAAACAGTAGCCTATGCTGTAACAATTCGGTTTCTGAAGAATTCAGTTTGACTGTGGCATCACATTTGGACGGTCCACTGATACTGATGTAATGAGGAAGAGAGGAAGGCAGAGGCCAGTCGGCCCGCATTTTTTTTTTTTTTTCTGGAAGTGAACGTCACAAACCAAGGGAGAATATAGCAAGTTGGGAGTGCTTCTTTTCACAAATAAAAAATAATTGCCTCCTGAATTCTTTGTCTGCCATCTCAAACTTGCACATGCGCAACAGGAAGTACAGTTGCATTCGAAATGAGCTGCAACATGGTGCCCGTGGTTGAAACTGCTTCAGGACTGCACAATGGTGGCGAAACACAAACAGTTGTTTTAATAAATACCAGTATCTGGGTGTTTAGTTTTCTCATTATTCATTATTCCTCTTTCGGTGTCACAGTGCACTCTTTGAGCCCCTGCAAACACAAGCACTGTGTTCCAGCTCATATTGAATGGAACTGTACTGCTGGGCTGTTAGGCCAGCTTTGCAATTATAGTTAATGCATGCTTGAAATATGGTGAAGAATTCATGATGTCGGGTGCATTGAGAGAGAGACATGAGAGGAGCGTCAGAACAGATTCGTTTAGCCATGCCCTTCCACTGCCGCATATTTGCAGCTTGTATACACCTGTGAGAAAAGCAGTGTCTAATACATGCAGGTGTGTTCATTTTTAAGCTTCTTTGTGAAACCACACAAACAGTTTTTGAAACTAATGTGTCCAAATGAAGAGGTGGAGTTGTATTGAAAGTGTTGTGATCCACGATCAATCTAGGCTGCAAGGCATAGCCTATTCTCTCTAGAAGGAAATATTCAGTTAGAGAAGTGCAGTCAGCGAGAAGATATGTGGTTACCTTCAAGCAAACTTGCTAAAGCTGTCATCCTAAGAGTGGTATTTGCGATAGCAGAGCCACGCATAATTTTTTTTGGCATGCCAGTGCAGATTGAGAATGCTAAGATTTCTTCGCCTACGTGAACTCTTGGCTTCCCTCAATCTAAACTCGGGATCTTCTCTTCTACGACGCTTGGTTTCAGCTTCCCTAGCTCTCACTTCAGGATTGGATCTCTGTCGTCGTTTCCGTTCATGATCGGCTTGTTGACGGCGCTCTTCCTCGGGAGTCTTGACGGTAGTGTTCGCCATTGCTAAGCCAGCGCCACGTCACTTCTTTTTCCACTGCGAGAAAGAGGACCGCCGAAGCGAGCGCGGGGGTTTTATCGGAGAGTAATGACGTCACACCACCTGTGCCCGCCGCGTCGCTCCCTCTCTCCCGCTAAGCCTCGTCCCACTACCACCTAAAGCCCCTCAAACTTGGTGAAGTAGCGACACGCTTTGAAGAATGCCGCCTCCTCCTCGGGAGTTCTGTCCGAGGCCGACGCTGTCACTATTGGCCCATTGGCATCACGTGGGCCCTCATGCCGCCAGGCGCCATCTTCGTTTGTTTACAGTAGTGCTCCATCGCCATTTTCGCTTGAGAAGCGTATACCGACTGGCGAGGAGCGCATGTTGGCACCGTTGCTCTTCGTGTTTTGGTTTGCGAATGCCTTGAACTAAGATTTGCGGCAAGTGCGACATCGCTTCGCGGCATTTTCCATCACCATGACCTGCTGCGCCTTCGGATGCTAAAATAGTTTCAGCGAAGGCAACAAGCTTAATCAAACTGTACGCCAACAGGCTTGAATTCACGGGCACGCGAGGCTGCGTGTGAAAACGTGATTACGAAACTTTAAGATTCAGCACAATTCTTTTGACAACGTTTGAGGCTAGAGCGTGAAAACTCATCTTAGGAAAACAATGCTGCCTTTTGTGGTTATACTTACTAGCCTTCTTTAGAGCGAATAGCTTTGGTTGCCTCTTTTGTTCGAGTTCGTCATTGGCGGTTAGTTAGTTCGCACGGCCACTATGTCTCTGAGAAGCACTTGCTGTAGGCTGCAGTGCATCCGTGCCCTCTGCCAGCCTTCGAGCGTCATAGCTGATACACGCTGCGAATTCAAGTGGCAAAGACGGCGCAGATTATTTAGGTTACTGAGGTTTTGCTGGAGGCCAGGGTGTTGGCATTCGATCGTAAACCTGTTATTTACGACTGTTCGCAACCAGGGCTTAAAGTCTCCCTTCAAAGATGGGGGGGCTCATAGGGCCATCTGTCGACAAAGACAGACCTGGAGAGGCCCCAAGATTCAAGAAACGTAGATCTGTAGGAGAAAAATAGACGTAAGCACCAGTGGCAAGGTTATTCGGACATAGGGTATATTAACATGCAATGTGGCAGGAATAGGCTGAAGTGGGAGGAGATAGACGAGCAACTAAGGCAGGAAAAGCTGATGGTATACGGGTTTGTGGAGACACATCTTAGGGACATGGAGCAACCACCCTGTAATCCTGACTATGCATGGGAATATTGCAATAGAACAGAGGGCAGCAGAAAAGGGGGAGGAATTGGGGCATTCATTCATAAAAGTATGAATTGGCAAAGGGTCAAAGAGGAATGCAAGGAGCATTTATGGCTAAAAGGGAAAGTGGCAGGAGAGCAGACACTCCTTGGCTTTGTATACCTGTGGACAGGAGCAAATGCCAAAGAGGAAAACAAAAAAAATGCTGGAATGCATATCAAGTGACATTAATGAGCTAGGAGGAGGGTGCGAGATTATTATACTAGGAGACATGAATGCACACATAGAAGACATGGACAGGTACACAGACTCAACAGGCAACATGATGCTGGATATGTGTGCAAGGCATGACTTAGTTGTATGCAACAGTACTGAGAAGTGTGAAGGGCACATAACATGGGAGGTAGGGAGCCTGCAGTCGACGATAGATTATGCACTAATGTCACATAGGATACACAATAGGCTAAATGTAATGAGCATAGATGAATATGGCTCCAGAAGTCTAGGTAGTGATCACAAACGTATTAAAGTGCGTTTTGTGTATGGCGCTCTTTGGCCATATCTGGCCCTTGCGCCAAAAAACACCATACATCATCATCATCATTAAAGTGCGTTTTGGAAGAGAAATGAAAGGTAACTTTTAGAAGAGAAATGAATGTAGGTAGGAGACAAGATGAACAACCAGGTGGAATATTTTACTTGGAAAAGCAGCTGGAAATAGCAACCCAACAAATTGAGGAAGTAATCTCAGAGGATACTAAAACAGAATGGACATATGCAAATTTAACAGGGCTATTTGAGCTAGAGCTTGCTAAGGTATGAGTCACGCCCAAAGGGAACAGAAGATGTAAGCCCAAGAGCTGGTGGGATGGGGAGGTTAAGAAGGCCATAGAGAAACGTCAGGAAGCCTCCAGGGAACACAGATACTCAAAGCAGAAGGGTGAACCAGAGGCTGATGTAGACAGAAAATGGAATAACTTCTTAGTAGTAGAAGGGAAGCATCCCATTTGATCAATGAGAAGATTAGAAGAAAGGGGAGCCAATGGTTGTCAGAAGTAAACAAAAAGGATAGAAAAGCAGCGAAGAAATTTTGGAAACATCTCAACTCCTTCAGTAATAAGACTAGCCTAGAGCAGAGGTTTATAGTTACAACTCAAGGTGTTCGGCTAGAAGGAGATGAGGCAATGAAACATATAAGAACAATGATGACAGAAAATTTTAAAGAAAGAAACGTAGCATGTGCTCAATCTGGTGAGGATAGACTGGTTAGTGCGGTAGTACCACTTGAACAAAGCGAGTGGGAAAGGGCAGAGAAGAGGGTTCCTAGTAGCACGTCGACAGGTCCTGATGGCATCCCAATTATGTTCCCAAGAAAGCATTAAGAGAGGCAGTGTGCAAAATGATAATGGAAGGTAAAGTCCCCGACGGGTGGAGACTGAGCAGGATGAGCATGATATACAAGGGAAAGGGAGACAAAGCTGACATAAACAACTACCGTCCCATAACAGTGACGTCAGTGGTTTACAGGGTGGTGATGCAGATTATAAAGTACAGACTGCAGGCATGGGTAGAGGGCGAGGAGGTGCTGGGGGAACTACAAAATGGGTTCCGGAAACAAAGAAGGTTAGAAGATAATCTGTTCTCATTGACGCAGTGTATTGAAATATCAGAAAAGGAACACAGGCCCCTATGGCTCACATTTCTAGATATCAAGCGAGCCTATGACAGTGTAATCCAAAAGGATTTGTGGGACATACTGGGCACTCTAGATGTGGCAGATGGAGTAAGTAATCTTTTAAAAGATATCTATAAAAGTAACAAGATGCTTATAAAATGGGAAAACAAGGTATCTGAGCCTATAGAGATACAGCAGGGGCTTAGGCAGGGGTGCCCTCTGTCACCTTTGTTGTTCATGCTGTACTTACAAGGATTAGAGAAAAAATGAGAGAGGAGCGGACTTGGCTTCAACATTTCCTATTTCAACCAAGGAGAATGGATGAAGCAGTCATTACCAGGACTGATGTACGTGGATGACATTGTACTTATGGCTGACAGCAAGGAATTATGGCTGACAGCAAGGAAGACTTGCAGGGATTAATGGACATCTGTGGTAAAGAGGGAGATAGCTTAGGTTTGAAGTTTAGTAAAGAAAAATCGGCAGTCATGATTTTTAATGATAATCAGGGCAGTGAGCATAGGATACAGGAGATAACACTGGAGGTAGTGGATAAGTACAAATATATCGGAGTGTGGATAAACAGTGGAACTGAGTACCTAACAGAGCATGAAAAATATGTAACGACTAAAGGCAGCAGGAATGCAGCTGTGATGAAAAATAGGGCACTGTGGAATTACAATACGTACGAAGTGGTGAGAGGGATTTGGAAAGGTGTGATGGTCTCTAGTTTGACTTTCGGTAATGCGGTCCTGTGCATGAGATCAGAGCAAGGTTGGAAGTTAAGCAGCTAGGGGTAGGCAGGCTTGCTTTGGGAGCACCGGAAATACACCAAATCAGGGGGTACATGGTGACATGGGATGGACGTCTTTCGAAGGCAGGGAAGCTAACAGCAAGATAGAATTTGAGGAGCGATTGAGAGAAATGGCAGAAAAGCGGTGGGCAAGGAGAGTTTTCAGTTATTTGTACATGCGGAATGTTGACACAAAATGGAGGAAGCGGACCAGAAAATTGTCAATCAAATATTTGGACTGCAGGAGGGGTGCAAACCAGGAAACAGCGGTTAAGAAAAAGGTTAAAGAAACAGAGAGGGGTCTATGGAAAACAGGGATGCAGACGAAATCAGCACTGGAAACATAGAGAACTTTCAAGCACGAAATTGCCAAAGAAAATATCTATGATAATTCTAGGGGAAGCTCTTTGTTGTTTGAAGTCAGGACGGGAGTATTGTGGACTAAGATGTACCGAGTCAAGTACCAAGGTATAGACACGTTGTGCGGTGCATGTGGAGAGGAAGAGGAAACTGCTGAACACCTCATACTTTTCTGTAAAGGGCTTAAACCTACAGTGCAAAACAACGGGGATGATTTTTTCAAAGCATTGGAGTTTAGGGACACTGGAGGCAAAATAGACTTTAAGCGGGTAGAAATACCAAACGGAGGTTATCTGTTTGGTGGCTAAAATCATTTGAGGCAGGGGTGAAATTTCACCCACCACAAAGTACAAAATATGTTATAGTCACGGCTAGGTGGCGTATGCCACCGCCTGATTTAAAGGGTTCAACCTCATCCATCCATCCATCGTCTGGGAGGTCTGTTGGCGGCAGCTGCTGTGAATCGCGCCCACGCTTCACCCATTCGCTGGTTCACGCGATCTCCAGATTAGCGAGGCAGTCGCGCCCCACTTCACTCCGTTTGCAACATGCCGCACGAGACAGATGGCACATCGAGGCACTCTAGGCGTCGTCTGTTCACAAAAGCGTTGCATGAGCGGACGTCCGTCTACGGCGGCTGCGCGAATCGCGCCCACGCGCTGCATGTCGTGATCTCCAGATTAGCGAGGCAGTCGCGTCCCACTTCACTCCGTTTGCAACATACCGCACGAGGCAGATTGCACATCGAGGCACTCTAGGCGTCGTCTGTTCACAAAAGCGTTGCATGAGCGGACGTCCGTCTACGGCGGCTGCGCGAATCGCGCCCACGCGCTGCATGTCGTGATCTCCAGATTAGCGAGGCAGTCGCGCCCCACTTCACTCCGTTTGCAAATTGCTGCACGAGACAGATTGCACATCGAGGCACTCTAGGCGTCGTCTGTTCACAAAAGCGTTGCATGAGCGGACGTCCGTCTACGGTGGCTGCGCGAATCGCGCCCACGCGCTGCATGTCGTCATCTCCAGATTAGCGAGGCAGTCGCGCCCCACTTCACTCCGTTTGCAACATGCCGCACGAGACAGATTGCACATCGAGGCACTCTAGGCGTCGTCTGTTCACAAAAGCGTTGCATGAGCGGACGTCCGTCTACGGTGGCTGCGCGAGTCGCGCCCACGCGCTGCATGTGATCTCCAGATTAGCGAGGCAGTCGCGCCCCACTTCACTCCGTTTGCAACATGCCGCACGAGACAGATGGCACATCGAGGCACTCTAGGCGTCGTCTGTTCACAAAAGCGTTGCATGAGCGGACGTCCGTCTACGGCGGCTGCGCGAATCGCGCCCACGCGCTGCATGTCGTGATCTCCAGATTAGCGAGGCAGTCGCGCCCCACTTCACTCCGTTTGCAACATGCCCCACGAGACAGATTGCACATCGAGGCACTCTAGGCGTCGTCTGTTCACAAAAGCGTTGCATGAGCGGACGTCCGTCTACGGCGGCTGCGCGAATCGCGCCCACGCGCTGCATGTCGTAATCTCCAGATTAGCGAGGCAGTCGCGCCCCACTTCACTCCGTTTGCAACATGCCGCACGAGACAGATTGCACATCGAGGCACTCTAGGCGTCGTCTGTTCAGAAAAGCGTTGCATGAGCGGACGTCCGTCTACGGCGGCTGCGCGAATCGCGCCGACGCGCTGCATGTCGTGATCTCCAGATTAGCGAGGCAGTCGCGCCCCACTTCACTCCGTTTGCAACATGCCGCACGAGACAGATTGCACATCGAGGCACTCTAGGCGTCGTCTGTTCACAAAAGCGTTGCATGAGCGGACGTCCGTCTACGGCGGCTGCGCGAATCGCGCCCACGCGCTGCATGTCGTGATCTCCCGATTAGCGAGGCAGTCGCGCCACACTTCGCTTTGTTTGGAACGTGCCGCACGATACAGATTGTCCGCGCCAGCCAATATATCGCGAAATGAAAACACGTATAGAGGTGCGCTCAAAATGTTCATTAGGGAGTATCGTAACCGTCGCTGAATTTTTGTTTCCGCGCGTTCTTTGTACGCGCAAGCTCTCACCGGCCTTCTAACTGCGTCTCGGTAAGGTCAAATCAAAACGCGCCAAGCTTCTCAACACGCTCGTTTTCCCGCGAGGAGGACATTCATGCTTTTTATTTTATACTAATTTTATATACTCATCACGCGGCTACAGCCACTGTAACGCGGCGCCACAGCTCCTCCCCATTGGCAGCGCCATCGCGTGCCCAACGACGCACACACTAGGCTACACGTACGTTTAGTCAGCCAAATGGCTACAACGTGAAGTGTGCAATGACGCGCGCACTAGGCACACGTTTAGTCAACCAGAACCGTGGAGCCGTCGTGATGTCGGGAAAGCTAAAGTCCCTATATACTAAGTGGTTCGTTTGGAAAAAGGAAAGGTTGGCGCTATCTTCTGCAGCCCTTGAGGGAGCACGGCTCAGGAAAAGTACCGCCATCTACTCTTTCCTCCGCCGCCTCATCTCCTAAAGCGCTTGCTTTTTTTCTTTACTTTTTGCTTGCGAAACCCAAGTCAACGGTGGTGCACCTAGAAATTCCACGTTGAAGCTTTCAGACCGGGCGCGCGCCGCCGCCGCTGCCGACGACTGTGCAGAGGACTTTCAACATGGCTCTGAGGCGGAAGAAAAGAAAATATAAAGAAGTGAAAAGCGCGCGCTATTATCGTCCAATCGGAGATACGGGAGTGAGAGAAGCGGCGTTTATCAAAGGATGGCGGTACTTTTCTTATATAGGGACTTTAGGGAAAGCGTGCTCGCCTCGCACCCTGGAGGCACGAGTTCGATTCCCAGCAAAAGTTACCAAGTTTCCTTTTCAAAGACATTACTTTGTTTACAGAAGCCTCCCTGAGAAATTTGACGTCAATCCCAGCATTTTCTAACATGTTTTTATTATTTGCGCCGTCGGCCACTATTGGTACCATCATTGTGTCACGCCGCCGACTACGACGGATTTTCTTGTAATGGGGTATTTAATGCTTTCGCATAAAACGCTGGCGCGATGAAGAGCGCAAACTGAGGACAGCGAACTCCTCTGCTGTATCTCCCTTCAACGCGTCTCTGAAACTTAAGATTACGTGACCTCCAGCACTAGGCGCGCGCGGAGACATCATCTCGGCTTGCCAAATCTTTGACCCCGCCGGAACTTACATTACCTCCAAGTTAGGGTGACGCCCGCCCGTGCTAGAATTACGCCGAGCTTGGCTTTAGCATCGACAACTGGCTGACCCCCCCACCCTTTTTTTTTTTTTTTGATCAAGAGTCCCGGCGGGCCTATCTCCTATTCTCGGAGATTGTGCACCCTGTGGTGCAATGATATTGACGATAATTACGCTCATACCGTTAATTTTACCTAGTTTGCGATTAATTATCGCTTCTTGTGGGCACAGCCGATGCCACCTTCCAGGCACCATTGCCTCGCGCGAGCTCTGTTTAGTCCAAGCGAACTCGCTGCATTTCCCAAAAGGGCGCCGTGCGGCGGCTTCGCCTCAACATGTCTATATCTACGGCGGTGCACGCTTTACAGGGGGTATTGTGGAAGGTGATAAATTTTCGACTGCCATATAACCTCGAGTGAGGACTGCTCACGTGTATAGGCAGTACCCCCAACTTGGCAGCCAAAAATTTGGGTAACAAACAAACAAATTCCAACCGGGAAACATTGCGTTCTGTGCGCCGATGCCGCGCTCACGCATCAGCGAATTTTCGCGCGCCCCTACTAGATGGCGAGAGCGGCGCTTTGTAACTAAAGCCCCTTAAACCTGACGTCCGGGCTGAATGTTGCCGCGGACCACGAGTAGCGAGCAGCCGGCCACAGCGTCGGCGTCGACGAAAAGTGCGTACGTCGGTGGCATAAATACAAGGAAGAGCTCGCCGCAACGAACAAATCGGGGAAGGCGTTCCGTGGGGAAGCCTGCAATTTCCCAGAACTCGTAGCCGCGCCTCGTCAAAATCTAAAATAAGAAAGTACGGTCCTTACACTAGTCTACACGGTACACTGGCGCTAATTATGCCCGTACCGTGGATTTTACCTTCCCTGCGACTAATTCTCGCTTCTTGTCTCGAGCGTTCTACATTTTGATAACTGTTAATATTAGCTGTTTGCGACTAGAGCCAGCTAATATTTTCCTGGACTTGGTTACTAGATACCCAGATACGCCAAAGCCTGTGTGAAGTCAGCTAAGAAGCGCAAAGAAAAAAAAAGAGAACTCGCCATTTCAGCCCTGCGAAAGTGGATGTCCAGCCGAACCTGTTGAAATCCACTACTATACAACTGCTGAGGGTGGTCTGCAGTGCTTTTGGCTTTAGAGTAATGGTAGGAATTGGAGTAATCGTAATTTTGACAGCACGCCGCCGCCCATAGCGGTGCTGCAACAACAATGAAATCAGTTTCTAGGCTGTTTATTTTTATATACGAAAGGCTAGGGACTTCACCCGCCACATCGCATGCTGGCGTCGCCGTGGCAACTTGCGCAACAGTTACCTCTAGGCAAACTTATGCGTGGAGCACTGCGTGCATCGCATTGCTATCCCGAGCGCCTTATCATCAATTATGTAGTTCGGATTATTTTTTTGAGCCTGTTATTTATGTAAACGTATGCTGTTCTGTTCATTGAGGACCTGTTGATTGATTGAAGATGAATATGCAGAATGCAAAGATAATGTTCAACAGCCTGGCAAGAGAAAAAGAATTCAGGATCACCAGTCAGCCTCTAGAGTCTGTACAGGGGTACGTTTATCTAGGTCAATTACTCACAGGGGACTCTAATCATGAGAAGGAAATTTACAGCAACGTCCGGAAGCTACCACGCCGACTACGCACTGCAGCTGCCATGGCGGTTAACGCGCGCTTTCTGTCTATGGCAAGATGGGGCGTGCAGCTTCAACCATCGCCTCCTCTAGATGCTTCAGCTCAGGAGCGGCTACTCTGCTCTAGCAAGTTTTATTTAAACCTCCTTGATTCCAACTTGCACCTGCAAATTTCCAAACTTCATCACCCCACCTAATGCCATAACAGCTTACAAACCCCGCGTGTCGCTGGCGGGGCTTGGGAGAACTAACTAGCCAAATTACTTTGTTGTTACAGCTTACGCAGTAAAACGCCTGTGTACCGTGCATTGGGTGCATGGTAAAAGAACCTCAGGTGGTCAAAATTAACCCTCAGTTCCCCCCACTACGGCATATCTCGTAATCATATCGAGATTTTGGCTCTTAAAACCCCCCAAGAACTCCAGAGAACAGGTGGTGACGTTGCCTTGAAGTTCCCGCAACATCTGGCCGTGACGTCATGGATTTTGACGGCACCTACTGCAGCCCAGTTCATTTTTTTATCGCTAAAGGTGAACTGTTTCTAAAGGAGCGAAATACTAAATAAACATACCAAGTTCCAGGACTCTTGCTGTGCCCTCTGATAGGTCATAATGGCTCAGGCTCCGCCCACATGGGCTGGGCTTGAGCCAGTTTGACCTATCACAGAGGGCTAATGGCGGATTTAGAATAAAACCAGATTGGAACAGTTTTACGTTTTTCCGGCCAAGTATTCAAAATTTAATCCAATGCATATTCTCAGTTATTTTTTAACAAGCCGTACAAATAATTAGTCTTTTGTTTTCAAACACTATCTTCTTGTTTGAGCAAATTCATTGTGCCACACTGCTTTCACCAGTCATGCTTTATAAGTTCCGGCCCTCTTTTTTTTTGTCTTTTGTGTAAGGTGAGTGACAGTGGCAGGGGAATGTTATGTTTCCCTGAATGGTAAAAACAACTTTTACTCGTGTTTAGTGCACAACCACTGTAAATGTTTTAATTATGCACTAAAAATCACCACTTCACATGTGTCTTTCTAAATTAAAAGCCAAATAGTGATATTCGCTCACATGTAAACAAATGTTTCTATGACATTATCCAGTACACAGAGAGGCAAAATGAAATGTTATTGAAAATAACCCAGACTTTCAAGCAATGTAACATGAACTTTATTCAGAATGCACAGGCACTTGCCATCTTTTGGCTGCATACTAAAGAATGCATAGATATTCCGCACCTAGATCCATCATCAGCTGCTATCAGGATGCTACTAAACAAATACAGTGCATTAGTACACATTCACTCTTGTAGTAGTTTGATCACAAGAGCACACCAACTAGTGGCCTACAGCTACAGACTCGCCAAAATGCATGAAGAGACCGTACAATGCACGGTATCAAAAAATCACTAAAAAAGATGATTTCTAGTGCCACGACAAAGCCGTACAATAGAGGTTGGAATGAAGAATATGATGCTTGCTGCAAACACAGTAAAAGAAGCACAGCATACATTCATGATATCATACATCACACCGGAGAACAAAACAGTCTGTAAAATAATGCACACAAAAGCGTCTTCTCAAACAGTAAAATAAAGAAAGCGAATCTAGGTACACCATGTCCAAGACTATACCATACTCCCGGACAACTTTCTGTGGCTATGAAGGGAAAGATACGGGCGCGTAGCTGCTGCACGTGTATTACCATGCCAAATAGCTCAGCAGCGTTTGACAATGCTTTTGGTTGGTTGGAACAGACCCTGAATCGACACACAGCTTCCACGTAGAATGATATCGCGTTTGCCCACATGCGGAAGGAAAAAGCCGCAAAATAAGTAAAACTTTACACTCAGTAGTGTGTTCTGTCTTATTGAACTGTTGCTAATAAGATGTTTATGAGTTCACTTCCCCAGCCTAAACTAACATGGATTAAAATATGGGATTCTTTTCAGAAGCACTCTCACTTGTGCGTGCTTCGCCTCCATAGCTTTCCCTTCATAACAGAAAGTTGTGCATGAGTATAATGACCAATGAGTACCAGTGATGTGCAAAATGGAAACAAATTCAGTTCAAGGAATTAAGTCCTTGATTGTGGCTTGATATGAAATAGGAAAAGGTACTACACATGTTCAGATAAGATGTAATCTTTCATTGCATCCAAAATGCCCAATCTCTGTGTAGATCGTGCCACTTTCTCTAATGTCACGAAATTCAACAAAACAAATGCAAAAGCATGCACTGTTAACATGCCAGTGCAATTATGTTACCATAATAAAACCATAATATTAAAGGACACTGAGGAGTAGTATACAAGGCTAGACTATCACATTACTCTTTGACAACTCTCTTTGTTTGTTCTAAAAAAAAAGTGGCTTGTTAGTGCAAAAGCAACCACAAATTTGTTCAGTTCTAGGTGATGGCAGCGATAACAGGAACTGGCCATTGTGATCCCACCCCTAGATAATGCAAAACAGTACTGTGCATAGCAGTTGATGTTCACATACTAAGCCCATGGCCACCGGAGGAAAACAAGCAGCGGATGTGCGAAGATACTGTTCTTGGTAAAAGCCGTAGATTTAATATTAAATAACTGTAGTCCAACAATATGGCTTAAATTGGTAATTTCTTTTAGTGTCCCTGTAAGCATAGCAAGATTTACTCTTGGTGCCAAAAGTATGAAAGGGCCCCACAACACTTTTTGAATCCGAGAAGCAAACTTGCTTAGTTGCTAAACAATGTTGTCGTCGATATCCAAGCTGCTTGATGCAGGTTGGCTTCCAACATTCACTTAGAAGGATGCTTCTTTTTCCTTTACCTTTTCAATGACTACGGCACTTCATTTTACAGTGAAGTTGTTAAGAGGAGTTCTGAAATGATTTTCGTACGACAGTTGTGGCAGAGTAGTCAGTATCAAATGTCAGTCATAGAACCGCCAGCAACGCAACCTGCCTCAGAGCCCTGAATTTGCCTGCACAAAGTACAGGAGCATGTGTCAGATATAACGGAGAATATAGAAGTACTAAGCTCAGATAGAGTGTACTAGAATGGGGGAGTGGGTCCAGTGGATGCCTTTGCAAGCGCCCAGGGAGAAGCAAAAATAGTTGAAATTGTGGCGGCGCTGCTGTCGCTTTATTCTGAATCTCTGGCCAATAAACATTGGCTCCTGCTGTTTCGGCAGCGCTCATTGGCTGAGGCGAGCTCAGAGACTGAGTAGCTGTCGTCTGCTCAACATACTGTCGTTGCGTCGTTTGCATTCTTTCTGCCGCTCTTCTTCCGTTTCATTTACAATAGATCGGTGGAAAATAATATCAGTGTTGCCGCCACCGAGTATCTGCCTGTCAAAGCTCTATGCAGCTGCGGTAGGGTCTCCGACACGACAAGCGTCCGGCCGGCGCGTGGGGGGGCACTCATTCGGAAGAAAGCGACGGTGGCGCCACCAACTTTTCAATAAAAAAAGCCTCGGCGAGGAGCCTGCCTTGGACCCACTCCCCCAATCTAATACACTCTAGCTCAGATATAATTAAGCATCTGCAACGTCTTGGATAGATTTCGGGCAGTGGCAAAAGCGATCCCTAGAGCTTTCAAAGGGTGCGAGAACTTGCTTATACAGCTTCACTGTCTTTGATGTACTAGTTGCTTGGATTGGCACATGTCTGTGAAGGGTCCTTTTATACTTACTCTTACGTAAGAGTAAGCATGATGAGTGACTTATTTATACGGAATGACTCATCAGTGCCTTCAGTAAAAGTGGAGAAAAAAAAGTGAAAAAAAAAACCATAATAATGATGACTTATTGGCATCCTCTTTGAAACGGGGTGGTGACAAATAGTCACCTAGCCTGCTTGAGTTAATCGGGTATACTATACATGCTTTTCATTCTAGCATTTTTCTATACATCTCCTTAACCTCTCTTTCTCAAAGCTTCTCTATCCTGTACCATTACCTATGCCTGTATCGGATACAGTTGTATCAATCTCTTCCCTGCTTTCTTATCCACCAAGAAACGGGGAGACGGCGCTGTCTGGTGGCAGAGAATGATACCAATGCCCGAATAGTATTGCCTCCGAAATGGGCACAAGCCACGAAGGGCCACACCACACAATCTGGAGGTCGTGCTGACACAAAAGCCCTGTGTAGTGATGAGCAGAGCATGGCAGGTGTTGCTTCGTGCGGCCGCAGCTTTAAAAGTACTGTGAATTTTGAAACGAAGACAGTTGCACCACGTCACTGCAGAATAACTTCACTAATGCAAGGTGCATTCAAAAAGGTTTTGTTGGATAAGATGCCTGAAAAAATTCGCTTTAACACCAGGCACATTCCAGAGCTTTCATAAAATGTGTTGCTGGGCAGCCACAAGTGGCTTGTGGACTGCAAGAAATTCGGTGTTTCTGCAGCCTAGGCACAAAACCTGGAAGTCAGATTTGCAACCTCCTGTAGTGTGTGCAAACCATATATAGGGCACCCTTTTTTTTATATTTACCAGAACTTTTACAATAATAATGGTATCATGTAGTACAATTTTGCTGGACTACTCAACGGGCTGCACAGTATTTGCATGAGAAACCGATATGCATAATGAATTAACAAAATATTGCTAATTAACTTTTAAACTAATTGCCTTAAGGCACATAGTGCAATTTGCCAATTGTAGCAACGGCAGGCTTCTGAGAAAAAAATTGTAGCCGATGAGTTCACAAGGCATATCCACTTAGAAGAGTTGTCAGAATAACACTAGTTCCAAATATGCATTCTCAAAATGTGCAATGCACTGCATTGGCATTCCATTTATTTTTGTGCTTTTAAGCACAAGCGGGTGTATTGTAAAAAAGCTCAAACAACAGTGCATTTTTACCATCAGTTTGACGGCGCTTATCTCCGCACTGGTGCTTGTTTAAGAATTTGTTCTAAGTGGACGTGCCTTGAGAATTCACAGGCTTCAATTCGTGAATTTTATGTTCCCTAGAGTAATTGGGTTAAAAGTTAATGAGCGAAACTTCGTTATTTAGTCAAATATGTACTTTGATTTCTTCTGCTAGTAGTGTCTGCCTCTTGGAGTAATTCAGCTGAAGGAGTACATTGGTCCATGCCATACATGCCACAGGTGATTTGTAAAAGTTGTTTTCAAAAACTCTAAAATAAAACATCTGATATAGCACTGTACTGTTTGACTGGCTTCAGGCATAAGCTGCATGGCAATCCTGTAATTTTTGGAACCCTGTAACTATTTTATTCTGGCCCTAAATACTGATACCATGTTCGCCATCAATCGCCATGATGTCTGCTGTCCTTATCAATCTTGAATATCCGCTGCCTTAAATAATGCCATGCACACACTGGTGTTAATTAAAGAAAACAATGTTTAAGATCATAACTATTAAACACACACATGTAACACACACATTTCTGCATTTTTCATGCACATGTGGCTTTGGGTAGCTTGGTACTGTTGAGCAGTGACATGATTGGCTAAAGCCTCCCACATGTTCTGCTACAAACGTATAAGATCAGCGAGATGGTCAAAGTGTATGTCAGCAAAGCATGTGTAAATCACTATTTTTAGCTGGACAGTCGCACACTACAAAAAGAAAACTATTATGTTCCAAGACACAGCTATGAAATGTTCTCCTGCGGACAACTATGGCAAAAGTATTTCCGCCACCAGAAAAAAAAGATCATTCATCAGAAGCTCACAGTGTCAGTCAGCCACGGCGCCATAACTATACAAGTGTGTTTTGCGTGCCTACGTGAGGCCTGAAGGCACGGCGGTATACAAGGCGCAACTTGTGTCGATGTTCACTGCTGCAAGCATGACTAAACCCATTATGCGTGGGCAAAACATTTGCACTACACCCGTAGTTGATGCTATAGCCCAATAGGGCAGTAATAAGTGTTAAAACTTTCATTCTACTTCACAGGAAAAAGGGGTTTATATAACACACATCATATAGCCTTTGTGACTTGATATTAAATTTAAGCTGCGATTACACCCGTACCAGTCCTGTGACACCTCTAAATTGGCCCTTGTACGAGTGAGACAGAGTGCCTATGGCAAGACAAAGCACCGTGCACAAGACAAGAACAGAAGAAGAGAAAAGGAAATGAGGAAACAGCATCATGTCCCCGTCCTGTGCACTATACTTACTGCCGCTGCGAATGGAACACTTGTTCAAGTTCCCACACTCACTGCATTTACTCGAATCTGGGCCAATTAAGTTCTTAGGAAATGTCCCAACACAAAGCTGGTGGGATGACCTAGATTTGAGAATGCGATTCAGAGAGTGAGCTGGAAGGGTTTGATATGGCTAATCGGAGAGTTAGTCGCAAACACTGTATGTCACAAACTAACCATCCACTTAAGAAAGGCCAACAGAAGCACTGCGCAAAGTGGACACCCAAGGAAGATAATTATCTAACAAGTGGTTGCATTAGATGCATGCGTCTAAGACAGGCGGAAAACTAGATATCCACATGGAAACAACATCCTCAAAACATTGTGTGACCGTCTGGAAGCTTAGAGTAAAAATGCAGACACACAGAAACAACAATACAAAAACATTGGCAGTGCAGCCATCCTTTAGAGATGATTGGCGACTTTAATGCTATTCGCAATCTATCTTATGATTGGCGTGTAACTGTTGATGCTATGTTTTGTATGATGATGGTTATTATCTACAGCAAGTTTAATATCATTGAATCTCTCTCCCCCCCCCCCCACAACCCTTACTTGTCGTGACCTTCCCATTTTTTGGTAGCAATTTAGAACTAAGCAGCCCAACCTAGATTCAAGTAAATATGGTGGAAAGAGTTGTGACCAGTTTTTCGGGCTTCTCCCGTGTCCTACCAAGCCACAAAAAAAGGCCTGCTAACTTGTTTACACAATGGCAACATGGCAAACAAAGCAATCTTAGTTTGTTCATGGCAATTTCAGGTACACGTGGCCGGACACGTTTGGTGCCACCACTCAACATTACCTCACTTTGCTGGCACCCAGTGTTCCAGCTGGCACAGTTAAGTGTGGTCAATATGCTCAGACATGAGCATAGGCTTGTTCGGATGATAAACACTTTGACAATAGCAATTTTCACACACTGAAAGACAGAGGTGTACATTTGACATGGCTATAAAAGAACGCACAATCAAAATGACGAAATTTAAGAACAGAACACAAAATTTCTGCATACTGACGCAAGTGTACTCAAGGCATTTATGACATCAACACGACCCACAATTTGAATTTAATTATAATGAACTTTATGTATGAATCCCAAGCGACTGCACCAATTCGGAGAAAGTAAACTACGCCCACTCAAATCACTCAGCCTTTCGTTCACCTCGTCACCAGCAAAGTCATCACCCAGCCAAAGCGATGCTACGAATTGTTTTCCAGCCAGTACCTGAATGACAAGCCTCTCGCTGGGCCTTCTTGCAGGCCTCCTGTAGTGCAGCTGGTATTCCAAAGCATTGTTTCATTCAACAGAGAGTTGTGTGATAAGTTGGGAAGGTACACATCTAGTAATGAAATGGTTGTGACCTTGCCAGAGTGCATAAGGTGCCCGCTTGAAGCATAAGCTTGCCTTACTTCTCCCATACAGATACAGCTCTCACTAATAGTAAGGCCAAGCGAATGTCAGAATGTGCTGCAGTGCAGTTACAAATACTGTGCATCAAGTGACCTGTGGATGCTAGCTTCAATAATCGTAAGCAGCAGCAGTTCTCTCCTTTTCCCCAAAGCACACATATGTGGAAGACTTGTACAAAAGAAGTCACCTTTCTCTACATCATATACCATCTCGACATGTTAACACACTAATGCAATGAAGACCATCGCACAACTATGAAAACTAGAGGTAGATTTCAACATGTGATGACTTGAACATCTAAACAGTATGATGAGGGTACTGAATCCCAAGCAATTTCCATGGCAAATACATGACACAACAGCATGCACGATACACTAAGGCAGAGCCATAAACACCCAAAAGTTAAGAAATGCCTTTTGTCGCCGATTTGGCATAAAACGATATATAAGCACAATTCGGATAACTTTTTTTTCTGTATTTCAGCTCTGTTCCATTCGGGCACTCTGAGCTTAATGCTTTGCAGATGCCAACTCACCTAAAAGGTAGTGTGAAAAAGCAAAAAAAGAATTAAAAAAGCAAGAGAAATGCTATTTTTCTATGTATACTACATCACCGAAAACAACGCAGGAATAATGCACCGTGCCTAGACCGGCTGACATTAGCGCTCCACAATGTGCAATGCAGCTGCTTACAATGTTGGCAGCAGTGAAAGGGGAGACTGTGGCGGCGACTCTGGCTCCAACTGTGGAGAATCCTGGTCCGCAGATTGCGGTGAGCACGCCTGCGGCAGCAGGTTGTGAGGAAGGAAGTGCCCTGCTAGCTCTTGCAGCTGTGGCCGTGGCTTCGGCGGCAGCCCTGGCTGTCGTTTTCGCTGAAGCTGTGCATGCTGTTGTGGAGCCCTGGTGGACACACCCTTGCACTCCTTGAAGTGGCTGGCACGCTGGGACTGTGTTCGGAACAGGCGAAAGCACCGGCTACACCTGTGTGAAGAGTGAAGTCGACAGCATTGTCATCATCATCATCATCAGCCTATATTTATGTCCACTGCAGGACGAAGGCCTCTCCCTGTGATCTCCAATTACCTCTGTCTTGCGCGAGCTGATTCCAACTTGCGCCTGCAAATTTCCTAACTTCATCACCCCACCTAGTTTTCTGCCGTCCTCGACTGTGCTTCCCTTCTCTTGGTATCCATTCTGTAACTCTAATGGTCCACCAGTTATCTATCCTACGCATTACATGGCCTGCCCAGCTCCATTTCTTTATCTTAATATCAACAAAAATTGATCCTACAGCATTGTAACAATATCAACAGCATTGTACTAATGCCAAAACATTGACGTCACGCACTGGTGTCTCCACAAAGCACTAACAACTTTTTCTCTCAAAGTTGATGTGACTTTTTCTTTTTCCTTTTGTGAAAACTAAATTTCTTTAACACACTTGAACCTTGATATAATGAATACTGATATAGCAAGTTATATTTAATATGTTTCTCGCTGATATGAGCATGTAAAGAATATATATATGCTTATAGTGAATATTGTATATAATGAAGGTATTCTTAATGAAGGTCAGATGCGACTTTGTAATATAACTCATTCATTCACTTCTAAAAACACACATAAACATTAATTATGCGTGTTCAAATGTTAGGTTATCAATACTGATTTATGCAATCAATGTATGGTACCTGGATCTCAGCTCACATTCGCAAAGCTTAAATGCTTTCTATGACTGGCCATCACCAATGTGATCATCGAGTTACCATGCCAATCGCTATCATAATACACCTCTTGTTTCATGTATCACGTGATGTATATTACATGAACAAGGGTAGTGTTATAATACTGCCCTTGTTTCTTGTACATGTTGCTTACATGAGTGTTACCTGCATCTGTCCTGAATCAGCCATGCACTTTTAGCCCTTCTCAATTAGCAAACTCTCCCAATGCAGAAGGTAATTGAATGCAATTAAGTCAAAGTGAGGTAAAAATACATCTAGGCTATGAAGGCAACAACACAGCAGCTGCTTCTGCAAACATGCACTACAGTAAACCCTCATTAAAGCAAACTAGCTTCATTCAAATTATTGCATACCTAAACGCATGCATTTTAAGCTGGAATACTTAAAGCTGGTGAGCAGCGGGCTCTACTTACTATGAAGAGAGAACTGGCAAAAGTTAAAATCACGAGGCACCCGAACAACAGCCTGGACCTGCGTGTCCATTCTGCTTAACCAAAGACACAGGGACATAAGTGCTGCGTGCCATCCAGTTGGAGCCTTTCCTGCTCCTTTTCCTAAAATGTGACACGGAGAAAAGAAGAACTGGCATTCCAACGGCGCTAAAGCTTTGGCTAAAGGCGTGCGGTGCCTGCATACACTTATATGCCTAGATAAACAAGTTTCTTGTTCATCTAGGAAACTTAACATACGCCGCACAACTAGATCATATGTAGGTTCCCTATCTGCCTATGTAAGTCGCAGCCTTTGAGATTGCCAGATTGTCCAGACGCCAAACATCCTAGGTCATGGAGAAGCGACACGGGAGCACCGCACTAGGCTCACGCCCCACTGTCACCGTAGCGCTGCACGCAACATTGAGACTTTACCTTTAGGCCTGTTCAGCTTTGGCAGCTTTGACGAGTGTATCACTTTCATTGTTGCACTGCGAGCACATGCCATGGTAGTCATTGCACCAATGGGAGTAATTCTATGATGCGGGTTCATGGCGAGCGATATCGAGACTTTAGACTTCAGGCCTGTTCAGCTTCAGCAGCTTTGGTGAGTGTCTGCCATGCTGTATGCACAAGCTGTTGGGGAGGGCCCTGAAGATGGTTTTGGCTCATTTGCGCTCGCTGACGCAGTTGCTCCCGTGGACGCCGAGACCCTAGATGCAGCGTTGGGTCGTGCCGGTGATTAAGTGGCAACAGATGATGAACCTCCTATTGTCGATGATGACCTATTGTCGATGATGATCGACAATAGTACAGACGCGTAAGTGCCTATGTCTGCTTCGCAATAGAATTGAATGCAGCGGCAGTGACTATGGACCTACACAATTCTCGAATAAGTTGGAAGCAGTACGTTGCTCGTGCTAGGCAGAAACTTTCATCAGACTAAGCCTGACCTGCTTTTTCTCGGCGAAATAAAGAACCAAGGATGGCCATCACTGAGGTGGGACTGCTTGGGCATCTTTTTCTTTACTTGGCAGCAGTGTTGCCAAACAGCTGCAACACTACTGTCACAGCTTTTATGGCACATTCCCTTTATAGAATTATTCCTCATAATGAAGCTTGTTCCCGTCCCGCTCACTTCCCCCATTATAACTAGGTTTTACTTTACTTCAGATTGCCCAGGACCTGGTGGAGCCTTTCTTTTTAATTTTCTTTCTTCTTTTTTTCTTTTTGTTTTTCTGATCACGAAAGAGAAGTGTGAGTGATATTAGGATAACTGTGGTATATATTACACAGCTGCCTAATAGCTAGCCAATGCCTAATTTCAGCTGAATATTGCTTGTGCCTGTGCCTTCCGTTTACATGCTTTTATTGAATTTCTTGATGAAGTAAATCATGTGGGAAAAAATATATATATATGATTTGCAAAGCTATGATACAGGCCGCCACGGTGCTGTGTGACTCTCGCACTACTGTGGGGATACACAGTGCAGCCTCCATAGCTATGGCATGTTGCCTTATCGAAACCTCACTGATTCTTGTGTACTTTGCAGTAAACCTATTATCAGAAACTTAAATCTTCATCAATCCATATGCACCTCATGACACCAACACACCTACACAACACCTCGGGTCGCGTTCACCACTCAGCGTTTCCAAGCACCTTGGCAGCTGACTTCGACCAGAAACAACACCCACTACACCATCTCGAGTCAGAGAGAGAAAGAAAACTCTTTGATGAAATGCAAAGAATTGTGCATCGCAAGTCAGAAGATAGCTCTTAACAGCTTAAAACGTGACTCGCACAGGACACCACCGATTCTCATGCCCACTTGCACAAGCAAGTGGGCCTTGGTGTGCAAGTGCCGATCAGTGTTCTGGTTTCACTAGTGCCCTGTCAAAACGGCGGTACTGAAATGTTTTGCCACATAACGAAATCTGCTTAATTCTTTAACCCTTTCATATGCCAATGAATCCTGTTGACTGAAAACTTATTTTATGCTTATTATCATAAAAAGCACACAGCTTCAGAATAGATTAAGAATATTTTATTCTTTGGGAGTTTTGTCAAGCTTACAGAACATGGACTCGATGCGAAAACTCACCACAAGAAAATTACATATGAGAACATCAACCATTTCCTGTCTAGCAGGCTTGAAAAGCACCCATTCAGGCACCTGAAAATTATGCCTGATGCAACACACTGTGAAAAACACTGAAAGGAGTGCAACCACTACATACAACTACATACTCGCACCGAGCAAGCACACACAACCGTCTACCTTCCCACTCGTTTTACTAAAACATTTGGAACATTATTCAAACTTGCAACACGATTTCAATCAGAACAGTTTCAAGACGTATGCGACACATTTGGAGTACCATTACTTTCTACCGCTACTGCTGTTGACGCACTTTCTTGACATACACAATTTTGTACACAGCGTCATAAAGGGTTAAGAGTTAAACATGAAAATACTTGAAAGAAGTATTCATTTTTAATTGAAATGTGCAAAACACACTGATAATAAGGGTACCCAATGAAAAGAAAAAATATTTTGAGGAAGTTTTTCAGAAATAGTTTGTTGCCTGTGGGTAACACCAGAGGGAGCATTCTGTAAATGTCCACTAAGTGTCCATTTCAGTGCAGGGTGAATCCGGCAGTGATGATTGGCACCTGCCCTACAGGCTTCGAGCTCTACCTAATCAGTGTGCGCTGAAATGAACACTTAGTGGACATTTACAGAATAACCCCCCTCCCCCCCCCCCCCCCCCCCAGATAGAACAACGGCAGTGTGTTTTGCCCCAAGCCACCCACTGCTTCGAGTGGAACTGGCACAGACAGTTCTTGACGGATGTGAAACAGAGTTGTACATTGCATTTCTTCTACACTACCTGTGTGATACCACTGCAGATATAGATTTTGCATTGGTGTTTCTCCTGACCATGCCTTCAAAGGAAAGCGAGATATGCACTAATGTTCTTCCTCGTCCTCTGTGTCTGCTCTAATCCAACAAATGATGCCTGATGCTTATCATTCAGTGTTGGCGAGACTCTCTGTACTCAAAAACGAAACTAGGCAAGAAAAAAAAAAATCTTTCTGGCAACACTCATCCAAAAGGGTTAAGTGATGCACCAGCTGGTGGAGAGAACACTGTACTTAACTGGCAGCAGGTGATTGCGACTGCAGTACGCCAGAGCCGTGGCCTCTGAAATTTCACCCCACGTAATACAAAAAACACTATGGTTGAGGGAGTTGCAATGCGCTATCTACCACCGCCAAAACATTTATTAATTGGCCGACCTACAAAAAAAAAAAAAAAATCCGCACTCCTGACCTGTATGGCTTCTCTCCTGTGTGCAGGCGCATGTGGCTGAAGAGGTCCGACTTCTGCGAAAAGGATGCATCGCAGTGCACGCAGGGGAAGGGGCGCTCCCCCGTGTGGGTGCGCACATGCCGCTTGAGGTTGGCGCTCTGGGCGAACGCACTCGGGCACATGTGGCACCGAAAGGGGCGCTCGCCCGTGTGGGTGCGCAGGTGCGTAGTCATGCTCGAGCTGGCCGTGGTCACATAGGTACACAGCCGGCAGGATCGCACACGGCCACGCACAGACACAAGCGACCGGGACAACTGCTGCGACCATGATGGAAAGGAACCTGCGAAGTTGCAGAAAGCACAAAAAGACGATGCAAACAAGATATTGCACAACAGATGGAACAAGAATGCTGCACCTGGCAATCATGATGGATTGTTATATGTCTAGGTTTTGATCGATGGAGCAAACTTTTTGAACAACCAAACTTTCTAAACAGAATGCATTTACTATTTTTTCTAGTCATCAGTGAAGGAGCAATTGAAAAATTACCTAACTGCAACATACACCAGGTAGACGAAGTGAATTAGAAGCCAAACTGAACTTAGTGCACCAATTTCTGAGCTTTCAATGTTTCACAAATGAGACACTGACCATTCCTTCTGTAGTGTCCAATTTTGGTGCATGTTGCATATAGCCTTTTACATAATGTTACTTTATTAGTTCTCTTTCTTAAGTAACATAATCATCAGTTTGGAACAAACGAAACATGGGCATGTAACTGTTTGGCCAGCACTGTGCTAATGTGAAATGCACACATTATGGGTAATGGTACAAGAATGTTCCTACAGGTAACAGCAACTGCAAAGCATTAATATACATTTAAAGTACATATACAATTGTTTTATATTATACACAATCGCCTCTATGTTCACTTCTCATACCAAAGCAGCAGCTTGCACATTCCGTTGTAGAAATTTATATATACAATGCTCTTTCTGACGCAGCAATAACTAAACTTTCTTGCTCTACTCTGTGTTCAATGAATTTAAAACACACCAATCCACTACTGTTTTTGTAATGTAGGAACTGCTACACCTATAGGTCGTCCTGTGAACTTCACAAGGTTTTGTACCTTTCTGACAACAAATATCTGGTGACTGCCTGGTGCCCTTTATGAAAAAAAAAGGAAAAAAAAAAGACGCCGACCAACACACTGTTCATAAGAAAAGCTAAAAGATGCACTGACTCTCACATGCATGCCTTATTCATACACACAATTTTTAACATCTACATCCATTCATTGATGTCTTTGAGCAGTGTATGCATCTCACATTCGACACATTGTAAGTCTGAAAATTTCACAAGGTCATTCTCATCAGCCTATTATGTCCAAATCAGGATGAGAGCCTCTCCCAGCAATCTCCAGTTTCACCCATGCAGGTTCAGCCTACCCCATCTTATGCTTGCAGTTTCAAATTTAATCACTCCATCGAACCCTTTATTGCTCCTGAAATAGCTTGGGTACATCGAAGGAAGTGAAACTGCACTGCATATAGTCAAGCATTTCCTAAATCTGTGGCAGATTTTGACTGGTTTATTAGGGTGCACAAATTTCAAGTTTAACGTGAAAGCACAGGCTAGTTGGTTATTCATATTCGGGCGGAACCAGCACTAAGGACACGAACAAAGTGAAATGCACATTTATTATATTTTTTTTCTTTGTGCCTTCTACTTGTTCGTGTCCTTAGCACTGTTCCTGTTTGAATCAAATTGAACAGAGTAATTTGGATATAGTGAAATGCCTCAATACACATTGGGTGCAATGAATGATTTTCTCCAGACATAGTGGAGCAGAGAACAGAGCAGAGCCTGTGCAACTTGCAAGAGCACGTGTTGGATATGTAAGGGAAAGTATAGAAGCATTAAGCTCAGATATAGTAATGCCTACGAAAATGCCTCCGCTGTAGCAATGTGCTTGTATAAGATATAACGCAGCATCTGCACAAACTGAAGTAGATTTTGGGTAGTCCGATCCAAGGACAAAGGGTGTGAGAACTATTCTGTACAGTTTCACTGTCTTTGATGTACAAGTTGCTCGGATTTACATACATCTCTGAAGGCTTCTTTTTTCACTGCCATAAATTTCCATACAGCAACAGGGCAGCAGGACAATTTGCAATTTCACTCGTTGCAAACAAGCCAAGCAGAGGTGGCAACAAGTAAATACAGTTGTGTCACCATTAGAATGGTAAAACAATAAAAAAAAATAAACTGGTGTGTCATGTAACAGAACAAACAAGTGGATGCTTTCTAAGAAGCTGGTGAGCTGGATTCCTGGCAAAGCGCCGAAGCACACAACTTCTTGTATGTTTTCTAGAAGAGATGGACACATCTGTAACAGCACAGAGATCACTGTCAAAAGCTGGCATGAACACTAACTGCACATTCACACAAACCCTTCCCCTTTGCGTCAACGAAGATACAAAGGCTATGAAAATTGTGCTAAACTTAACAATGTACAGTGGAATCTCGTTGATACAATCTTCATGGGAACCGGAAAATAAAACGTATCATCCAAAAATGATATTATCCAAAAAGCATTGCTCCTATAAGACATTGGCCAGAAAAGGAACGCAAAAGCCTATTATCCCGAAAAACGTATTATGCAGAATCGTATCAACGAGATTCCACTGTATTAGGATCTTAAATATCCATTACAAACAATTATTCACTGATTCTTGTAAAACCTACTTCATAAGACTGGAATACCCGAGAATAGACTGTAAGGCCTAAATTGTTTGTGATCGGTGTCATAAGACGTCACCAGTGCTACTGCTCATGATTGCATACAAGGATTAGGCAAAAACAAACTAAGCCTCTATATTACTTTCTTCTGATGTTCCAGCACTTAGTGCTCTTTTTGTTATCACTCGCTAAGTGTCCAATTTTTATTTTTTATTCATTTATTTTGCTAAAAAAAAACTTTCGAAGCAAAACGCCCCAATTACTGCCATATCACTGGTGAGAGGTGTGTGGCAACTTGTTGCGCAGTGAATGCCATAGTAACATGTCACTTCAGTGCAGAGGTCGTACGCGGGTGCTCACCATAATTAAATATCAGCACTGTCCTCAACCACAACAGACACAATTGCACACAACAAATTAGCGAAGGAACATAATTCTCAGAGATACTCTATTTGCACTTCCACCCTTGTCGTCATCTGGTAAAGCAGTTTTGTACCTCCCAAAAGTGCCTTGACAATGTACATATGACGAGATTATCCAGTTCTGTTTTGATTTATGTGTTTCGTTAGACATCAGTTGCAATTCAATACACTGTTGTATGTACCTCTTCCATGGTGCGCCCCATAGCACAGGGGTGGTTGAATTATTGTTACCAATGCTTGCAATCACCCAAATGCGTCGGAGATAATTGGCAGAAGTGTGTGTAGAAACATGAACCCAATACCAACCTCAGAACAGATCACCATCACAGTGACAAATATCCGTGACACCATGAGGGCAAACGTGTCATCCTCGGTGATGGGTTCATGTTCAATTTACATTCATGGCTACCAGGAAAAAAATTATTAAAAAAAGAAAACTGCAGAACTTTCAAAGTGTGCTGGTCAACTTGAACACTAACGCATTTTCTTAGTGCTGACACAAAAGAGGATGAAACACACAATGAGCATAAAGTGAATTGCATGTCCTTGTAACTTTCACTCAAATTATCACAAGATTAACTTAGTGCTCAAATACGAAACACACACACACAATGGTGCAAAATTCAAACAAGCAATTCTTAGCAATTATGGTTAGCAATGATAACATATGATGCAAAAAGTAGAAAAACATAAACAACTTGAACAAAATTTGCAGTGTTTACAAAATGGTTTCACTTCAAGAGTGAAATGTGCTGAAAGCCCGTGCAACTTCTGATGTCACAAAACATTAAATGATTCCAAAAGACTCATTTGTTATTGCAAAGAGCATTTATATTTCATGCCATAAACACACAAGGACATTCACACCAACTTCTAGTGCCCCCTCCCCCCCCCCTTTTAATTGCATTGAAAGGTGCCTAATAATTGAGTAATAATTACATTGATTAATGTGTATAGTGTAAAAACATAAAACATTGCTCATTTTGATAGCATTCTTTTACTACTTTCCTGTACCTTTTTTGTACATTTTTGTGCCTTTTTGTACAACTTTCTGAAAGAATTGGGTTGAATATGAGGCAACACTGGTGGCCCTATAAAGTTGCCTCACACATAGCAATCATATGACCTCATACAAACCTGAAAGCATTTTCACACATGTGATGGCAGGTGTAAACCTACAGATTGATACCAAACAACAAGGACATATTGGCATTAAAATTTTATACTAAATTTTATTTCACTTGGCTTTGCATTTGAATTGAATTCTGGGGTTTTACGTGCCAAAACCACAATTCAATTATGAGGCATGCTGTAGTGGAGTACTCTGGATTAATTTTGATCACCTTTAATGTGCCCCAATTTACGAGACACGGGCATTCTTGCATTTCGCTCCCATCGAAATGTGGCCTCCGCAGCCGGGATTTGATCCCATGACCTCATGCTTAGCAGCACAACACATCATAGCAGCTAAGCCACCGCTGCGGGTCTATTTAACTTGGCTTCACTAGTGATAACATGACAAAATTTCATGTCAACAGCTTGCAGCTTTCAAAACTAAAGCATTGATCAAGCAAACATAAATTATTTCCAGCACTACGAAAGAGTTTTATACCAAAAGTCGAGGTCCACCCAACCAACGCAGAAAAGGATAAAAAGTCAGAAAACAAGGCACCATCCATAAAAACTAACACAGCAAGTGCTCATCACACAATTCTGAGCCAATATATCTATAACTGCTGGAAGAAGGCAGCGTTGATTACTCTCGGAGGTGTTGTGCCCGTGATCAAAGCTTTTTAAGTCAGTTATTCAAGAAATATGAAAACAAAATGCTCGCCACAAATACATATTTTAACAGACACAGCCTTTATTCAGCAGGAATGTCAATGTAATGTACATGTGATGCACACCGGTGAGTGCATGACAGATGCACCAGAATGCAAAGCTTGCTAAGACATCACAATCAACTACAGTCATCATGACAGACACTGGTACTGCATTAAGAGGTGTCTTAGGATGACATACCTGGCCTTTATGTCTATATCTACATAATAAGCCAGTGAAAGATGCCGCATTGGATGGGTCGAAGTTAATCACAATGCTTGAGATTTTTTACCAAGCAGTAGAATTTCAGCATGTGGCCATTCCTGAATCTCTGCCCTTATGAAATTGAACTATTGTCACCAGGAACCTGTAGTGTGATCTAGCACTGAGCCAAAGAATACGATAGCTTGTAAGCCAAGCCAGTTGCTTACAAGACATCAGTAGCAACTTGAGTTCTACAAAACATAACAATGAAAAATTGTGCAGGAAATTTCGAACTGCAGTCAACTTCAATGGCAGCTGTTTTGATTATACCTGCATGCAACTACAGCACGCAGAACACCAAAAGCTAGATGTCGGCATATTTTTTTTTACTAATAATGCTTGACAGATACACCTGCCATCAGCAAAACGTTAAAGAATAGAAGAATGGATCTACTAGAAACTGGAATATCTAGCCTTTGTCATATTGTGTGTTCTAAAACAATTCTTCCATTTACAAACAGACATCTGCACAATTACACCTGCAGAGATCAAATATCTCAAGGAAAAATGACAAAAACTGACATGCAACAACTACCAAGAGAACAACACAGTACACTGAATGTTAATTTATTTACACCTTATGCTGTGATCTGTGCTTAAAATAACCACGTAAAACATTACCAAGAGCAGAAAAAAGGAGAAAAGGACACTTTTTTTTATTTATTTATCACAATACCCACAGCGCCCGTAGGCATTACAGCGGGGGGGGGAGAAGGAAACAAAAACCAATCAATAAAGCAGGCAAAACAAAACATGTACCCAGAACACTTTCATACTCGCACATACACACAAAAACACTATCTTACTTCAGTGGGCGTATACAGTTTGAAAATACATCATTTGAAAAAATCGTTGCGACATCGGATGGTAACTTGTTCCATTGGCTTATGGTTCTGGGAAAAAATGACATTTTAAACGCTTCAGTTTTGCACGCTATTTCTTTAACCTTATTTTCATGGTCCAGCCGTTCAGAAACATAATCAGGCTTGAAAAAATATTTCCCGGGGTCTATACCTGTTCGAGAGTGGAATATGTTGTGAAAAAATTTCAATCTTAGATATTTCCTGCGTTGCTGCAGCGATTCCCAACCGAGGCTTTCTTTTGCTCTTGAAACACTGAAATTCCTGGCATAATTTGAACAAACAAAACGAACGGCTATGCTTTGAATTCTTTCTAAACTGTTCACGTCACGTGCCGACCACGGATCCCACACAGCACATGCATAATCCAGAACAGATCGGACATTTGATTTGTACAATGATACCTTTGTCTCCAGTGGCAACTTTTTTGCATTTCTGCGCAGGAAACCTAGAACGCTACATGCTTTAGTTGTGATGTGATCAATGTGATGGCTCCAAGAAAGAACAGGTGTGAAATAAACGCCAAGATGTTTGTGCTCCTGAACTGGTAATATCCTGGTTGAATTTAAAGAGCAACAGAAGTCATGAGTTGTTCTTTTCCTCGAAAAACGCATATGAACGGTTTTTTTCAAGTTAATGAGCATGTGCCACTTGTTGCACCACTCATTTATCTTATACAGGTCATTTTGTAAGACATTGCAGTCATGGGTAGTATTAATAGTCCTGTACAAAACACAGTCATCGGCAAATCGCCTCATTTGCGATGAAATTCCGGAGCAAATATCATTTATATAGATGAGAAACAAAAGCGGTCCTATGACTGATCCTTGGGGCACGCCAGAGGACACATCAACTTCACGGGATGTTTTTCCATTAAGCACAACTTTCTGTTTTCTTAAATTTAGGTATTCTTTTATCCAGTTAACAACCGTGCTGTTTATATTATACATTTCTAATTTTCTATAAGTAAAGAGTGAGGGACAACATCGAACGCCTTCTTGAAATCTAGAAACAAACAGTCAACAGAAAAACCCTTATCCAAAGCTCCTGCTAAATCATGCGTTAACTCAAGCAACTGTGTTGTACAGGAAAATCCACTACGAAATCCATGCTGCTGAAAGGGCACAGGACTGGACATAACATTCTGTCCAGTCCTGTGCCCTTTTGCATCAGTTAGAGTGTCTGAAAGCCGGAGCAAGAAACCACTAGGCCAAGACTCTTCTCTAGCATTAGTCGAGTTCAGTAGTGCCCAGTAATGCAAAGGCCCTGTGGATGTTTGGGTAAAACAGTAAGACAAGGCCTGTGGGCAGTGCAAGGTCATCGTCATTCAAAAGACACCTTTGTTCAACATCCACTTCAGGCTAAAGTGTCTGATGTCAGAAGCACCCTGCATTATCAAATAACCTATTTTCACCAAACATACCCGAGGCCAAGTTAAAAAGATGTAAAGCCATCAAGAATAAGGCATTGACTGACCAATAATACATTTTATATCATGCATATATATATATATACTGCCAGCATTCACTTCTACACAATTTACTGTGCACAAGTGCGAAGTGTAATTTGCAATATAGCACCTTTATGAGGGCTACTTGGTTAATCTTCAATATAATCTAAAATAGCAGAACCGAAACAAGGATGGGAGAAGCATTAAAACAAATACCACAGGATATCGCTTATCCTTTTTCTTTGCGTCCTGGTTTCAGTGGCACCGTTCCAGCTTGTACTGCAGTTTGCACGCTATACAATTTTCACACGAAGCACAAAGTAGAAGACATGTGACAAGTTGGTTGTCTATGACTAGAAAATCACACCGAAGGGGTAAATTTTACCCGCAGGTCTTTTGAATGTCTCACGAATATGTCCGAAGTAAAAAGTAGCACAAGTATTGCATATTATCATGTTAATCTATTCGAGGCACTGACATGAGGGCCATCATGATGATAATAAATTATGCACAACTGAAGGCTATGGTTTGCGCCAATTAAGGTTCAATTGGCGAGCTAGCACCACCATATTTACTGTGTCCTATGCAAATGTGGGTAGATGACCTCACAGGGCTAGAACACACAGAGCTAAACCTCACATCAGCCTCAAATTAGATTTGATGACTTCACTCATCCTCAATCTCATCCTACGAGGGCGAGATGCTTTCAGAAGACTTCACGTTTCCTTTTAGTGGCAATCAGCAACTTCACCTTCATATCATCTCAATCTCATTAATGAAGGCGAGGTCAGGTGCTTCGACATTATTCTCATTTCGCGAGGTTGAGTTTTCAGTTAAATGAATTTGTGTTTGCCATGCACAAACCTATCCAGACCTTTATTGATGACTCCCATACACGTGGCTCAGAGCCAAGACAGAGCAAATTAAATATAACAATTCATGAAGACCCTTGCTAAATAGAAGTTTCAGTTGCAAAGCATGCTATGCCAAGGTATCTTATGACTTAGGTAACGTATACATAAACTTGGGCATATTTTGAGAAATGTCAGAATTCACATTAAAAAACACATTGACCAAGTACTGACAACTCATTAATTTTGGAGGCGCAGATAGCCCCAATGGCTGCAGAAAACACTGATCGCACAATTCAGCCACACTGGACATTCACACATCCTAAAATGTAGCCTTGATGTTGAGGTCGAAATTGTGGACCTCCCACACAGAAACTTAAGAAGATGCCAGCCTCACCTCAACCTCACAGTATGCTGCAGCCTCATCGAACTTTGTGAAGTTGAGATTAAAATTTGGTGGAGGTCGAGCGCCTGCAAAAGTCTTTCTCTTTGAAGCTTGTCGTGCAGTGCTCATCTTTACAGCAGATAATATTCACCACACTGTGCCGGCCACATACATGTAGCATACTGACTCTGTCGATAACCAACCCTGGTGCTGTCAGCAGTGCGAATAACATGCTTCCATTTCAATGAGCATAGTTCACACTGCACATAAAAGCTACTAAGTTAGAAGGGCACACACCACAGCTGCATGTGTTAAGCCAGGGTGCTTAGTACACCGACTTGGGTGTCGGAAAAGGTTGTGAAGAGATCAAGGCAGCCAATGCTGCAAAAGAAAGCAAAGTCCTTGCACACACAAAAACACCTGACAATTCTTGTCACCGTCTGGTTGGACCTTTCTGTAATCAGCCCTCCCAGAGTGCTTTCTCTTTAAAATAATCTTTCAATTTTTGGGGGGGCTCTCAGATCTGAAAGACTGTCTAGTTGTGTATGCACGTATGTTGCAGCAGTTCATTCTGCGTTTTAAATATACAGCTACAAGTGCGGCATCTGAACAACTCTTGGGAGCGATGAGTGAACGCGTGGCTGCGAAGGTTGCTTGGGTGGGCAAAGGCACGGGGACAGTGCGGACATTGGTACGGTTTCTCGCCTGTGTGTGTCCGCAGGTGAGCCACCATGTTGTAGGAGCTCTTGGTAGCATAGCTGCACATCTTGCACAAGCGGACCTTGTCCACGATGGTAAACAACGGTGAGGCACCAGTTTCGCTCGTCCCTGGGAGAACAGTGCACAGGGTGTAAGCAGTGCAGAATGTTGTCCACAACTTGGTGCACTGTGACATGTGGTACGCAGTGGAAGATACAAGCGTGCATCCAACTTTGGGTACAAATACTGTAATTACTCGACCCTAATGAATCCTCATTTGTAGCGTGCACTCCGATTGCAATAGTTCAATAAATGAAAAATGCATTACCCTTAGTTGTTGCCTATCGTACTTTCATAGTAAGTGAGAAAGGTAACAATGCTTTATCACTTGAAAAAGAAAACATAAAACTGTGAGGTTCACTGTAGGCACTGTTTGGACACCATTTAGGTGGTGTCCAATGACGAGGAACTTCTGGCACTCGAGGGAGCATCTGGTACCTACAGTACGGCAACGCAACACAACCTTCGTGATTTGAAGTTCGGATTTATGATTGGAGAGGAAGAGGTGAACTTGAACATCACTTATTGCAGTTTTAGTTCTGTATGCCATTTTAATGCACGTCATATTTAAGTAAATTTTAAGGGGAAAATATCACATTAGAACTGTGTAAATACAGCACATGTGTGACCTCTGCGTTCTTTTTGTGCACAAAGGTGACACGAGTGATGTACAGTCAACGTCAAGTGTTTACAGGGGCATGAGTTCGTGAAAATGATCAACTTGTGCACTGTTAAAGCTTGTCGCTTCTAGCTGAATACACCACTGTGTAGTTCACACACATTACTGCGAAATGCAACTCTGAATACGAGGCTATGTGCTCAGGCTTTGCAAGAATCCAGCAAATGCTCTGTCTAATAAGCTTTTGATGCTGACTGTACAAGGCAGTGGAGGCACATCTTCATGCATGCACAGGTAGCTTTATAGCTCCTGTTTCTCCATTTAGCCATCTACTGACTAACTCGCCATCCCTTGGCACAATTGAGAACAGAAAATGAATTGAACAATGCTTCATCCACAACGGTAGCATATCTGGCAAGTAACAACACACCAGCAGAGGTGCATAAATGCTATCTGAGAAAGTGAGTGAGAAAGCATTTGGATAGTGCAGTCACAGTTGGATGCAAGAATGGTGAATAAGAAGTGGCTTCACAATGCAGAAAAGCAATGGAAGAAAAGCAGCAATGACAAAAATAGAACAAAAAGCAATACAATTTGCTGCACGAAGCACAAACTGAGCGACAGCCAAGGTGACAGATTAATATGAATATAATGCCCAACAATGCAAGGAGAACAGGAAATGTATCACCAAGTGTAGAGTCTGTTTCACAGATGTTCAAAAGACGTATATAGTATACGATGCTGCACATAACACATGAAACTGGTTATGGCTCACTTAAATTATGTGGCAAGCCCGCACACACCAATACACTATGTCACCATTACCCCCTGAAGCATCTGCCAAGAGTTTCATCGTTTGACTGCACAAAAGCAAAGCTTTAGCACAATGCCCCAAATCATGTATGAAAAAAGAGTAACATACCTAGAAGAGGATGCTAAACAACTATTTTGTGCACGTATTCTAAGAGCACTAATTATGATCTGAATTGGACACCAGTACCTCATATTCTGGCAATATGAGGTGCTGGCAATTGGCAACCAGCAAGTAGTGCTGGCAATATTACGTTAAAAATGTTAACAGAGCACAAGCCACCATTTTTTCCATCAATCCAGTGCTGCACTCAAAAGGTAAATTAATGTCACAAGAGCCTTGTGGTAACGCATTAGCATAAAAAAAATTTAATGGAAGAAGCCATAAAATGTTTCAAGTCAATATTGACAAGATACCTTAGTGCTTTGTGGTTCTTGAAATGCCATCGTAAGGGCATCTCAAACATCTATACCAGGCTCTCCTTTAGTAAGTTTCATAATTAGTAATTATTACACAAAATCTGCTCAACAGTCTATTAGTGCAAGAGTAGGTTTGTGAGAAAGAAACAATACCTGCTACAGAAGTTGTTTCTCGAAGCACACAAAACAAGAATTCTACAATGCTCGATGGAGGCATGTACACCAGCACCAGTATTTATCTAGCTAATGAGAGTGTCAAGAACATACACTAGAGATTAAATGATTCTGCAGAATTTCTTATGCTAGTTTTCAGAAAAGTGTCAGGATAAAGTATTTGTTGAAAATCGTACATTCTTTGGATAAAGCTCACACTACTTCCAATTCATTCAATACTGCAACTGCTTCACATGATGTCTCTTGTTCAAGCTCTTCAGCACATGCCAAATGCTTTAACATAGCACCCTTAGTACAGCTTTCTTTAGTGCCTGTAATTAGTGAGTGGCAGGTGGCAAGCCACTTACTCCAGCTTCACATGTCAAAGCGTTTGAACGTCTGTAACGATAACCATTCCTTTCACCTTATCTACCACTTTTTTATTACCAGGCACTCCGGAACAACAGATTTTCATAACAATGTAGGTCGGGTGCCACCCAAGCCAATGAGGACGCATGAAAAAGAATGTAAATGGAACAGAACTGTAACATTATTTCAGCTCACACGCTTTCACGATGGCCCCCCATCTCATAAAATGATGAGCAACGTTACTGCACACTATTTTAGAAATGCTGGCTACTTGGTCTGTGCTTCTCAATGCAGCACACATTTTCACAGTCAGTACACGGACATGACCGTCAGTACTTCAGGAAGAGTCTCAAAACTTGACACGACATAAGTCACAAGTGCGAAACAAGACGCAAAAGAGCAACAATGCCCAGTCCAAGGGACTGTTGCCGTAAATTTTTAACGAACATCGGCACCAAATTCAGGGGCTCGTCTTTTCTTTTTTCTACTCCGACGTTTAATTTTTGCAGCCTAAGAGCACAAAAGTTTGCCTATTCTGACAGCATTTGTAGAGAGCGGCCTTTCCACTCCACTGACGGAAAAAACAGATTCAAATGTGATGTAACAGTGGTGCCTCACTACTTGCAATCAATTTGGCTTAATACACATGTGGCGTGTTCATGCTTAATGCAGCAAATAATGTTTACCTGATGCCTGTAGATGTGGCAGAACAGTTCTACATGTTGTAACGCATCTGAGTGTTGATGCTTAGTCTTTAAGCATTGCCGGTAAACAATTAAAATGAATTTTTTTCTTTAAAAAAAACAGGTAATTAATTATACATCATCACAGGCATAGACTTGTAGATGGAAAGTGAACATTGAGAAGATATTGGCATCAAAGTTTTGTACTAAGATATCCTTAACTCAGCATCACTACACGAGACCATAATAGGATTTCATAGGAAATCTCAGCACTTTCAAAAAAGAATGCAGGTATTAATCATACTAAAATATTTTCTAGCACTACTTAAACAGAATTCTACAATGCAATTCCATGCCCGCTCAACCAAAACACAACAAAGTAAAACGGCAAGGTACCATGCATGAGAACCAAAACAGCAAAGGCTCATCACACGTGTTTGCATCAATATGTTTAGAGCCACTGGGAGGAGGCATCTGTCAATTACTAATGAAGATTTCTTAAGATAATAATGCAAAAAATATGAAAAGAATAAAAAAGACAATTTTTATTCGACTGGAACGCTGATGAACAGAATGGAAGAACACAAGCATAGACAATGCTGTGCCTATGTCAGTGTATGACCGATGCACTGGAACGTGGATTGTCAAGAAATCACAATCACATTCAACATGACAGACAGTTGTATTGCATTACGAGGTGGTGTTGAATGACCTGTTTGGCCTTTGAGTGCTAGAGTTTCTTCACCAAGCACCAAAATTTCTGCATGTAGTTGTTTTTGCATCTCTACCCCAATAAAATGAGCCCATCACCTCTGGGGATTTGTACTGTGATCTGGCACAAATAATGCTGTAGGCTCTGAGCCAAGACAAGTGGTTACAAGCCATTAGCAACACAACAGTTCAAGAACAATGCAAAAACATTTCAAACTGCAGCCAACTCCAGTGACAGATGTTTTCCTTCCACCTATGTTAGCCTGCGACTGCAGCACAGAATGCCAAACGCCCCACGTTGGCGTGTTTCTCCTAATAATTCTGAATGTTTACTATTAATTTACTATTATTATTCGTATTAATTTTTCTAATTTGAGAGGCTAATTTACAAATCATTTCATGTAGTGTGCTTAACATAATGATGCAGAAGCATTAGCAAGACCAGAACGCAACAGGAAAGACACTCAGCTTGATCCTGTGTCTTCATAGCATCAGTTACAAAGTCTCAAAACTAGAGTAAGAGTCAATTATACCCTCTTTCATACATAGCAGGCAATGCTCTGAAAGATAGAGACTCCTCTCAGTGCTCGCATTCGCAACAACAACAAAAAAATAGTGCATCACATATCAAGGAAAGATATGGGTATGCATGATAGCATTTCAATGTAACGTCAGGTCTCGTACTTTTACGATGCGAAATATGATGGGAAAATTACATGGAATATGTTGCAAATCTGAACCTTTTTATCGCTGATCTAGTGGAGCGATGTTTGCACAACCAGCGGCCACAGCGCACTGCTGGTGCTCACAACCATAACGTAGTGTATTGTACACTGGAAGCACGAAGGTGCACAAATAATACAAGATTGGACGTAACTTTAAGTGTACAACTTGTAATATCGAAGCAGTTAATCTGTAGAAGGTGTTGCAGATCATCGACCACCTGTACTGCAAAGCGCATTGAGTCAGACTTCTACGACTGCACCACTTGCATAGCTTCTGCAACAATGTCCACTAAGAATGAGTGTGCAAATATTTGAAATTTCGAATATGAATCAATTAGTTTCTGTTATTTGATTTGTATTCAATTTGACAATTCACTATTCGAAGTTGTTGAATATTCATGAAATTTATTTCGGATAGATACATAAGACAAAACACTTATTGCAGTGTCAAAGGACACAGAATGAGGAGTGTGAGGACTCTTCCAACTGATTCTGCTGCAGCAGAGCTGCTGATATTGCACAGAGCACAAGTTCATGAGCACACACTGAGCAGATAACTTCTAGCAAATAATTTCCAGCCATTCAATAAGAATGGCTTGCTTTTAGGCAGCCTATATACAAACTTGTACCGAGTTTTATTTGGCCACTCTCACAAATGTTTTACATCCCTTTAAAACAATGTGCAGTGGTTTAGTATCACACAATTCTCTTGCTTCAATGAACGAACAATGCACGTGTAGTAAAATGTTGTTCCCTTTTTTTCATTACTGTTGTTGCTATGGTGCCCCAGATAACTGAAGCAGTTGTTGAACATTTACAAGCTCCTCAGTTCTTTGGATGTCTAATTATGAATGGATTATATGTCTGTGTCAATGTATAGAGGCCTGACCTTTTTTTCCAAACAAACTATATACAAGCTTCGTATCTCATTTATATATACAAGCTTCATATCTCATGCTACCTTAGATATGAGAAAATATTATATATGTTCGATTGAATATTCGGTGGCTGTTTTTCTTGAATATTTGTATTCAATTCGATTTGGAAAATTTCCTATTTGAACACCCCTATTGCTAAGTATAAAATGGTGCATGGTCCGATTTTATTCTCTAGCATTAGTCGTGTTCAGTGGTTTCCAGTCACAGTTCCTCAGGCTAATCGGGTAAAACAATAAGATAAGCAAAGTGCAAACTGGCCAGTGAGCAGTGCCAGGTCATTGTCAGTCAACCAAAAGCTTTGTTCAAAGTTCACTTATAGCATATGTGGCTAGAGTCATAAGGCACACTACATGACCGAGTAACGTGCAGGGGCCAGGTTGCAATCATATAAACACTCAAAGCCTAGGGCATTGATTGACCTATTTCGTATTATGTAAATTTCAAAACAGATGTGAAATCTACTGTCAGACTTCACATTGCACTTATAAAAGTTAAAACCTACTGGCTATTTACGTTTAGTACAGTTTGCAAGTTATATTGTTTGCACGTAGACCACGACGTTCAAGATTATTAACTGACAAGTAGACTGTTTATAACTAGAAAATCCCACCGGAGGGATCAATTTTATTCAGAGGTCCTTTGAATATGTTACAAACATAACCAACAGCTGAATCCTCATGGCAATGACATGAATAGCACAATATTTCTTGAGCATCGTAATAGTAAGTTGAGTAGCTTTATGAATATGCAATAGATTTTTTCTTTACAGCTAGTCAAGCAATGCTTAGTTTTACAGCAGGTCACATTCAGCAAGGTGCGTCTGCCATGCACACAACATTCATGCAGCACACTGAATTTTCATTAATGATGAACTTCGCGCTACCAATAGTGCAGGTCAAATGCTCACATCTCGCTGAAAGTGGTTAACACTGCAAATAAAAGGCTGCTCAGTTTGAAAGGCGCACATCACAGCTTCATGTACTCAAGGCAAAGTGCCGAATGTCACGTCCTGTAAGTCAGAAGAAGGTTCTAAAGAGAACATCCAGCAGCTGCTGCAAAAGGAATGGCGATCCTTCCCTTGCAAACACCACAACACCTTACACACTCTGTGTTAGCTAGAAATGTTTTTCAAGTAGCTGAGTGCACTTTCGCTTTCAATCACTTCTTTGTTCTCAGCTCATGAAGACTGTCTACTTGTATTTGCACATGTGATGCAGCAGTTCGTCCTGCGTTTTATATCTACAGTGGCAAGTGAGGCAGTTGAACGTCCCTCGTTTCAAATAGGTGAATGAGGGGCTACACAAGTCCCTCGAGTGTTCGAAGGCTTGTGGACAGTGGGGACACTGGTACGGCTTCTTGCTTGGGTGAGTCTGCAGGTGTAACACCATGCTGGGGTAGCTGAGCGTAGCATAACTGCACAGCTTGCACAGGTGCATCTTCCCCAGGACGGTGAACAGTGGTGTGGCCTTGACACCAGTCTTCCTTGGCCCTGAAATAACAGCACACAGAGGGCCTTAACAATGCAGAAGGCTGTGCACAGCTTGGTGCACCATGAAAGACAGCACAAGATGAAACGGTGTGCAGTGTAAGGTGCAGTTGTGCACCTAACTTGGGCTACACGTACCGTTATGAACTTTGCTTACACACAAAGGTGAGATGATTTAGCCAGCATTAAAGCTTATGGTGGTGCAGGTTAATAAAAATTATAAACTTTTGCTCTGGTAAAGCACATTGCTCAAAACTGAATGGATAACTACGTAGGTTATCCATTCTATGTGGATGAGGCTATGTTGCCAGGCTTTTCAGTAATTCAGCCTCTCCGCAAATCCTGTGTCCCCACAAACTTTTGATGCTGACTGTACAAGAAAGTGGAGGCACATCTTCACACATGCACAGGTAGCTTTATGGTCCCTGCTCTCCATTTAGCCATATACTGACTAACTCACCATCCCTTGGCACAATAAAGAACAGAAAATGTACTAAGCAAAGCTACATCTACAAGGGTAGCATATCTGGAAAAAAGCAACACAGCAGCAGATGTGCATAGATGCTATCAGAGAAAATGAGCAAAGGGAAGTGTTAAGATTGTGCACTCACTAGTGGATGCATGGATGTTGCGTAAGAAATGGCTTGAGAATGCAAATAAGTAATGGAAGAAAAGCAGCTAGGGGACACATTCACTCAGCAACAACATCAGCAAAAGGCAAGACAATTGCAGCATGAAGCACAAACTAAGCGATGGTAAAGGTGACCGATTAATATGAATATAATGCCCTACAATGCAAAGAGGACAGGAAATGTATCCTCAAGTGAACTTTTTGTTTCACACATGCTCAAAAAGGCCTACAATAGAATTAATTTGTGAAGCTGATTATGGTTCACATACATTATGCAGCAAGCTTGTACATACTAATGCCCCAAAGCACCATGACACCCTGTAACCACTGCCAATGCACAAGTCAGGCACAGGTGAGCACCTGGAGTCTCAAAACATGACACAATGTGCAAGACCCACACCAAGTTTTAAAGCATTTTGTTCTGCACTCACATGCATGCAATGCGTCTGAAGCCACATATACAAAACGAAACAGCGACAATGCAACAATGTACAATCCAGCAGAAGTATGACAAAACAATGTTTGAATATGAATGCAACCTATACCCATTTATTTTTGAAAATTTTGTCAAGGGGCGGCCCTTACACTGCAGCAGCTTATCTTAGTCCAAGTTTTATGCCATGCGTCATCAAACGCTAAGAGCAAATGCTATTGTTTTCATAGTTTATTTGTTTCTATGAGCTTCACTTTCTGTATGGACCACCAACACACATATACTGTATCTTTTTTCCTCAACAATGAAGTTATGGCCAGGTCCATGCTTGCTGTGCTGTGTTGTGTACACCATAAGCTTTAGCTTGATTGGAGCACCATACGCAGTCAGACACTTTTTGCTAGCAGCTCCGTGTGATAATACGAATGGTCAGATAAACTCCAATCAGAGCGCCGCTTATTTTTTTGAAATTTCTTTGGCTCTTTTTTTTTTCGAAATTTTGGCTGAGAAATTGGGGGTGTAGCCCTTACACAAGTGTGGCCCTTACTCGAGTATATATGGTAACTAATAACTGACTTTTACACAACAGGAAAGTTCATTATAAAATTTTCATAAAAGTGCGTTATTCAAAAATAGACCTTATCTCTAAGGTATAATTTGCCTGCATATTATTTTCTACGAAACATTTCACTTAGCTCAGCTCTATTAGAGTGACTGGTGCTCTGAATATGTGTAAAAAACAGAATTTGGGCATTAGCGTTGGATAACTGCTTTACCCTCGATAGCTGATACAGCACTGCACCAGACTGCAATATATATTTTCTTGCACTTCACTTTTTTTTTTTCAGAAGTGACTTGATCCAGAATGATTGTCTATGCTTGAGGGTTGATAGTGGACCGAATTCACCCCAGGTTCGTTGTAGCAAGTCCTGGCAGTTCAAGCTGAAAAAAAAAAAAAATAATAATCTTAAGAGATTTAACTAGCTCTTGACCCTAACAAAAACTGAGTTATAGATTCAAAGACAGCGAGTAGCTCGATTTGGCACATATCTACAAATAGCTTTTGTTTCAATGCGATGGAAAGTGGAGGTTAATCCATCAGAATTTGCGAGCCAGTCAAGAGACCTCTGCCAGACCAAGACCCCCCGCTGTTCCCAATGTGACAGCCAGGCCTCTTCCTGGCTTGATGGAATCCTCGTGTTCGTCTAGGGACGACTAGGATTACAGTTCCAAGCTTTACTGGGGACAATCACTTCTAGCACCTCCATAATCCCACATCAAACCAAAGTAGTGCCTGCTAGTGCTTCAATCTGCTGTTGGTTTGTTAATAGAATGCATTGTTTGTTTGCTGCAAAAGAATTTATCATTTCATGCACTCAGGCGTTACCAATCATCAGTAGAATCACTCTCTTCAAGAAACCTCGTTACAACATCCAATTTGCCATTAAGGCAGTATGCACGCCTGTATAGATGAGCTGCATCCGTCAGAACATTCAAAGCAAACAAATTAGACGCGAATTTTACAATGTTTACGTGAATTTTTTACAATGTTTACATGGGTTTTGCAAAAGTCCTACTCACATATAAGTGCGGTATTTAACACCCATGTAGTATATATTACATCAGTTTTGTCCGATTTGGATGCGCTATTAGATGCAATTGACATATTTGTGATATTGTTTCTTGCCAAGCGAGCGATAACGGGGATGAAATATTTCTCAGTGTCACTGGCGAGCTGACTTGAATGTGACCATTACATCATGAGAGAGTTTATCTGGTCAGCACAGAAGTGCCAGCAACAAAAATTTGTTAGTTACTATCATTCAAATTTATGATGTAAATTTTGTCACTGGGCGTAACCCTCCGACGAGAATGCGGGGATGGACTTCCGACGCTTCTGAATACTGAATAGAAGGGCCGAGTTTGACAATATCGCAGACTGTGCGTGGATAACGAGTTTTAAAAAATTCGGCTAGTATTTAAAAATTATTGGCTTTATTTCTGCCATGTAAACAATTACCATAAATGTTGTAGTTTAGAAGTTATTTAGTGATTTATTGTTAATTATACATTTTGTGTGGGTTTCTTTCTGGCATATAATGCAGCCCTTGTAAAAAAATGTCTATGCTGAAAGCACCCCCTGCGCTGCTATCACAGTGTAATTTTTCAAAATCTGTTAACTATAAAAGAAAAACACCCAGTATAGTGGAATATACAGAGAACAGACACCGAAAGGCAAAAAAAAAAAAAAAAAAAACTGGAAGAACAAGAAAAGATCACCACAAAACCAAGATACATACCAAGAAACATGCACAGAAATAGTACAGGTCACCTAACACAGAATCATTGCCATAAACACAAGGTTGTCTGTTTTGTGTGTTCCGGTATATCAACATGCAGAAATGTGAATACATTTGAAAGTAAGAAACTAAACGCCCCATGTCACTGTCACTGTTTACAGCGATCTTGTTCCAAGCTGTTTATTTCAGTACAAGCTGTATGCACCTGCTACAGTTCATTCTTAAACGAGCTAAAAGCCACCAAACTTTATACGTTCAATGTGCTTTCCAACTCAACATTGGCGCAACTCAACATAGGTAGCAATTGGCAAAGCATGACCTTGAGTATCATGGGCACAGCCAATCGTTACTCTGCAAAGAACCCCTTTCACTACAGGCAGTTTGGTTAACAGTAGCAGGGATGAGAAGAGAGAGATCGACTTTATTTACTAATGACTTTTCGTCCAAGCTGTCGGTGCTGGCACCCAGTTGTCATAACCGTACAGATGCTAAAGTCATCATTTTCTCTGCAATAGTATATAGTCATAATTTGGCATAAAACAAATGATTAGAGGTCTCTAGCAGGTAAATCTACCATTTTAGATTGATTCGATGTCTCTTTTAGTAATTCTTTAAGGATGCCTAATATCTCATCCCTTTCATGTAATAAATGTAAAAGTTGGTCTGTGGTCAAGAGTGCTTGGCTGGAAAGCAACTTTTCACGGTTGCTAACTAAATTAGATAAATATTCTGTTTTAAGGATCTCTCATCGGTATACATGATATGACTGGATATTACATACAACTGCCAACCTTCGCTGAGAGGAACACAGACAAGATTTTTGCTTATCAGTACCTAACAAACCATGTCAGTCTTTCAACTTCAAACTCTCATTTTGCATAGCTTTTTGCTTTCTAAATGTTATATATGGGTAGAAGTGCATTCTAATAAAGATTTCTGCTGTACAAATCGCAACACAGAACTAAATTTCTTGCAACTACCAATGTAGTTAACAGGCATTTCACAACGAAAGGAGTCTCCCAAACTCGGAACACAGTCATGAAAAACAAGGCCCGCTTTCAGCACATTCACTCATAAAATACAGGTCAGGACCCCCATTTCAGGCAATCAACGGCTTTATCTTGCCAAAACAGTCGTGTAGAGGTTGTGTCACTGAAGTGCTATAGCATCTAAATGTGCCAAAGCTGGCCAATGATGAGGCTAAAATATCTTTCTGCTTATTAAAAGATGATTTTCAACATCCATGCCTCGCAGTACACAACTTCACAAGGCAGAAGCTTCCAAAGAAACCAGGATGACCACAGGCATCTTATGGATGTTATACAACTTTCCAAAAATAAAGTGGCCCAGAGTTGCCTAGTTCAGGCATCTGCAAACGCCCCTCACAATACCAGAGTTGAGGCATGCAACAGTTAACACTGTACTTCTTGCCTTTCCCAGACACTTAGCGATTGAAAAAGCCAAATCTACTGGCATTATCTATACAGAAGTTGGTTAAAGTAAAATTTCGTGGCCCCATTTATTCGTGTGCGAAAAGTGGTGCAAGAATGGCCCGCATCTCCGATTCCGACATGGCGGACTGGGACAAGTCCATATGGTCTTTGAGTGATGCTGAAGTTCAAAAACTTCTTATGCAACTTTGGTTCGAAGAAGTTCAATCATAAAATAACCCACACCGCTTTTTTTAGTGAGATACCAATTAGCACAATTAACACAGTTGGCATAACAATTTGAATACGGGTTCCAAAAAAGTTATTTCAACATTAGGCAATGTATTGCCATTAAATACAATTTGAATTTAAAATCTGCTAACATGTTGCTACAGCAGAAGTTGAATTTAGCTCTTTGGAAAAACCTTCAGCATGCAGTGGGCAGAAACGCCCCAAGCACAAAGCTCTCAAAGCATTAAAAAATAGAACTCAGCAGCACCAGTTTACTAAAGCATGGCCATCAAAATTTCCTGATATGAGAGAGATGATCCAAATTCTATAGTCGGGTACTTTCCATTGTGGATGCTTGTTTTTGCATTTTCAATTTCTGTTGTTCTGAATGTTAAATTCTTGCATGCTGTTATGCAAGTACTCAAGTTGTTGCATGCCACCGTGAAACATGCTTGTTTTTTCCTTCATGCTTCGTTATGTTACATCCAAACATGCGAGTGATGCAGCTATCCGCCTTGGAGCATCCGAAAGGTAAACAGTACAAGAAAATGTTTTTAAAGCCGTTGTCTGAGGGTCGGCCTAAATTGAAGTACCACACATCAAAGCTTTGCAATAATATTGCCATGTAAAGTTGCGAGCTAGTCTGACCACAGATGCCGCGTAAAAAATTACCTATATACGTAGTTTAGACATGCAGGCTGAAATGAAGAGCTACAGCCTACCTGTGCCTGTTGAACTAATGCAATCCACTGAGACAATTCCAAGTTGCACAGTACTACTAAATGAAATTTAAATTTTTCGCTGGTGCCATGGTCCTGGACTTTTGCTTGCAACTATAGATTGACAAATACATGCACTGACCAATGACTATAACACTTGCTATTGGGTCCCAGACCCAATAGCAATCTGTTCTCTTGTACATTTTCATCCAAGGTACATTTCTCCTCCCAGAGATGAAAAAGTCCAAGCGTATCACGACTGGCTATAATTCAGAGAGTCAAGCTAGGGAATATTAGCCAATTTTATATGTATGAACTTGAGCCTTCGATTTAGGCTTTCCATACTGAGCATTTAACAAGCCTACGGCCGCACCCATCAAAGCTTAATTTAGGAGGACAGAACTGTACACTGCCACTGAATTTCTGAGCATGCAGACCGTCACAAAAACAACTGTTCCAAAGTAAACATGCTGACGATAGCTGCTTTTATTTGTTTCGTACGCTTTTATTCATGCATGTCTATTTGTTACACGATCACTACAAAACTTGAAAATGGCTTCAAAGAGCATACAAAATGTCACTAGTACATGCAGGCAGATGATTTAGACAATGATGCAGCTCAGCAGTAAATACAGTCAATGTTGTCATAAACCCTATATAATGGCTTTTCTGATCGACACAGAAAATCTGGAGGTACCAGAAATGCAAGCACTTCGTGAGCAAGGTAACTTCAAAACATCACAGTGCCGACTGTTCAGTAACTGCTTCTCTACACTACACACACACGCCAGTCCAGCTTTTCTTTAGCTAGCACCAAAATATAAATAAATAAATAAATAAATAAATAAATAAATAAATAAATAAATAAATAAATAAATAAATAAATAAATAAATAAATAAATAAATAAATAAATAAATAAATAAATAAATAAATAAATAAATAAACGAACCTGAGCATATCTTGTTTGGTACCTGAACTTGCCCAGTACAATGACCCGTGTTACGTACATCAACTAGAACACATTTTCCAACTATACCAACTTGTTTATTTGTGTATCACTATTGCAGCAGCACCAAGACATATATAACAGTGTGTCCGATAATAAATAAAATGTATCACAGCAGCACTATGTAGATAGTGTGTTCAATGACTTATGTACCTACAACAACCAGAAAGCGTTTGCCAAAAATACCATGTTTATGTGTGTATCAATAATATCACAGCAAGCAAAATAGGCATAACAGTAAGTTCTAAAGTATCACAGCAGCAGCAGATATAAGAACAAATGTTCAACTGCTTATGTGCCCGCAACAATCATAATGCATACCCCCACAATACCAACATGTTTATGTGCATATCAGTACCACATATACAAACAGTATCACAACAACACAACTAGATATTATCTCTGTACTGAAAATAATTAGCAGCTTTTTCACAGAGACCCAAGCGCAAAAACAGCTGCAGTCATCAAACATCAAACAAAAAGGCAGAGACATTGACAGCACAAGATCAGTAGCATAGAAACAAACCCCATCCATTTGCAACAGAATGTCTGAATATTGCACGCAAAAGAAAAAACAGAAATATCATAAATTTCAGACATTTGCAGCACAAATAATATTGGAACAGCACAATTTCAAAGGAAAGCCCCAAACTACAAAGAAAGCTTAAACTCAAAGGTCGTGGCACGATCTTCTGTTTTTTGAAAAACACAAAAAGCTGATCCACCTGCATAAATTTCCAAGCTACGCAAGCAACTCAAATGACCTCAGCAAAAGACAAGTGGATAAGCAACTATTGGGCAAAGCAGACTCGTCATAGGAAGACCGGTTTTGACAGCCAACTGAGGATGTTGCAGATAGTTGGCCCACAAGTGAGCTATGGATTACTTAGTGAGCACATACATGACATAGAATATCACCTTATCTGCCAATTCATCACCCAACTTCCCTTACTTGAAGCAGTTGAGAGAGCTTATTTTCTAGATTTCTTTAAGAAAGAACTAGTCAACAAAGAAGCTTAAAAATTTCTCAATACAGTCGACTACCGTTAATTCAAGCCTTGCAGGACAGCATGATTTGGTCGAATCATCCGAAAGGGGCAAACTAGCAAACAGCCGCAACGTGAATGAAGTCAGATATTTTTATTGCTTGACGTAGTCTGCAATGTCCTTTCTTTTTTTCCTACTCTTGAAGCACGACTTAGCAAGCATGCTGCAAAGAGCACCTGCTGCATTGAGCCCAACATCAGCCGTAGTCATGACAGAACCCTAAACAAACAGGAACAAATGGCTTCATGGGTGGAAAAAGTGTTGGCCACTGAAAGATAACAGCTTCAGGCATAGGAAAGCAATAGAGTCGTCTGCTGAATCTCTCGTATTATCAAGCTTTCAGTAACCAATGCACACATGAGGGGCACAGCTGGGGTCAAATTAGCCAAAACCACACGTTTTCACGTTCGATCTAAATTTGTTTTCCTTATATGGCAATGCATCTTTTTTTTTTTTTTTTTTGCCGGCACACTCCAGTTCACTTGGATTAAGCAAAAAATGAAACAGGAGATGACTGCACACACGTAGACTGAACCTGTCTTATGTTGTATTACCAATTTTTCGCAATGCACAATGTTACTGTGGCCTTAATTTTAAACCGGTCTTCATTTTGACTGGACTTCCTTCGGAACTTTGCAGCAGCACCAAAACATACCATCTGCATTTGTAGAAGAATGCTCTAGAGCGTGTGACAAAAGTGTGGGAAGAAACCAGTGGCTTGCCTATCATCCCAACATCCCCGCAACCTGAAGGAGCCAAATCATAGCCAAGGGAAGCCTCGTGCAAACCAGCAGCATCATACAAAATGATGATGTGCATGCCACCGAAGCAGCAATTGCTGGGACTGCTGAACACAAGGCAAACAAAGGCTCATAAATTCACCTCCTCCATAAATAGAAAATGAACTCTGCAAACAAGACAACAAGACGAAGAACTACACGCCAAGTCTACAGGAACAGCAAGATTTGATGTCAACAAGGCCAGAGACGCTCAATACACGCTAGCTTGTACGAACGCAGGATTGCGTACCAAAAATTTCATGTAAATAGCCTGGCAACTACAATTCGAAGGTCAACTCTGTTCCAGCTCACCTTGCACAATAGAAGCAAGTGCAAGAGATGTGGCCCTCGGTGGAGGCACACTGCATTTATGAAACATTTAGTGATCCTCCGAGTTCCCCCTGCCTTAAGCAGGTGAAGTGAAGTGAAATTATCACTAGGTGGCCAAGATATTCCACAGAATTTGGTAAAAGCAGCGAAGCTCTAAAGCTTGGTACCATCTATACTTGAGTGCAGCTGGTACTAGGCTACTGGTACCCAGGTATGGCACCAGCAACACGAGGACGTCGCATGATTTTCAGAGAACCCACAGAGTGCTCTAGCGGCTTGTCGCTCTCCGGGGCCGGCTGGAGGGCCTGCTAATGTTGAAAGCCGAAGGGTGGCGAGATCGGATGTGAGTTGTAAGGTTTCCACTCTGGGCGCAGGCATAAGGACACAGGTGACACTTGTATGGCTTCTCGCCCGTGTGCGTGCGCACGTGAGCAAGCATGTTGACGACCAACTTCGAGATGTAGCCGCAGACCAGGCACTGCCAATGTTGTCCGAAGTGGACATAGAGGCTGGACGACCTGGCCCTATGTGCGTGCATGTGAGCATCGATGTTTTCAGTGACCTTTGTGGAGAAGTCACACAGAAGACACATGTATCTGGGGCCAAGCTTGGTGTAGAGGCATGGTGACAGGTCCATGATTGGAGGTTCCTGCACTGCGGTGTTAAAAAAAATTAACCTTCAAAAGGCATCACCCTATCTTATTTGAGACTTGCAAAAAAGCTATCTCCAAAAGTTCCTACACATTCAGTCATGTTTGCGTAAGAGATTGAAGAAGCGGTAGACTAGAAAGATGAGTAAGCATAAAGATATGCTCCCAGCAATGAGCATCCGCTGCTGCCACACCAAAAGCGAAGTCTTGAGTCATTAGAGATAATCAACAAAAAATGCTTCAAAACAGAGCAGACTCCCATAGCTTATTAAATGCAAAATGCAGTCAGCACGCAAGCACCAAGCAACAGAAAGCAGCTTATTATAGAACAGGCACACGTGCAAAGAGGACTCCAAAAGGTTTGCCAGCAAATCCAACAGGCCGTTGCCAGAGTGCTGCACATAAATAAGACCACAGCTTTCCCAAGATCTTATAGTCCTATAAGGGACAAAGCCATCAAGTAGGTGCTGCTTATGACATTAGGGCTATATTACAAGCAATCTTTCGTGATCCATTCTTTTCACATTTTCTCATTGGCTCTTACGCTGCACAATGAATGGCTGATCTCAGCAGTGACTGTGTCCAAGCTAATGAGGAAAACATTGCATTGCAAAAGGAATCCGTACATAATACAGCCCAATGCCACGAGATGCTTTTGAAAACATCCATCTTGTAAACATGACACTGGATTAGATGGAGAATTGCTCAATCAAGCTTTTCTTCCAAGTTCCAAATCTAGCAGCCACAAGAAAACTTTGGTGCCTGAAAGTGGATGATAACTGCAAGCAAATGCACATCCATTGTGTTGGCACTTAGCTCAAGGGTGTTCAGATTTTGCTATGACTATCCTCATGTATTTTCTTGAAGAGCTAGCCTTGCAAAAATTTAGCGCTTCTAGGTCGTAATAAAAAGCTCTAACAACCTTGCACATAGGGTTTAAAATGCTATTCATAGCTTCTTAACACAAAGACAAAACCGCAGAACAAAAGAATAAAAAAGGACACAGCAAGCAAAAGCAAAGCATCAGAATAGCCTCAGTTCATTGCCACAAAACACCTAGCATCTTGAAAACCCCAATGCGAGACAGACATTGCGATGATTGTCCCTGTTTCAAGAGAGGAAGTAGGGCAGTTCCAGGCCTAAGAGGTCACTTTCACCACCACCACTGAAACTGCAGCATCAGACTCCTGAACTTAAACTTACAGCGCAAACACCTAAGACGGACCACAAAAGGAAGATACGACACACACTTTTGTGGTCCCTCTTAGGTGTTTGCACTGTAAGTTTAAGCATCAGAAGATGCAGCCACACAGTGCAGTTCGCTCTACAGACTGCAGCAGACAAGAAGCAATGGCGTTAGGCATAAAGAAAAAAATTAATAAAGCAAGCACATCTCAGAACACATAGTAGGCTCACAATATTGTGAGCTAAAAATGAGTGGCTGAAAATGCCATGAACGCAGGTAGCCTTCTTCCTCTGCTGAAACCCAGTTGCTAGGTACATAGGCTGAAAAAGAAGAAAACATAAGAAAGGAATTATTTCATTTGCTCAAATGTTAGCAAACATTGCCTTGGACAGCTACAAGCAAATTATAACACTAATATACTACTTACAATGGCACCCTAGCTGCAGGTACGTTGCTAGTACAACTGCACAGCAAAATCCTATGGACACGTTACTTCAATCACACTTTATCTCGGGTAAAACACTGTGGAAGCCTTTGTCCTAATCCATTATACCCTCATCTATTCCAATCCCCTTTGGCACATTAGCATTTTAACTTTTAGTATGCTAGTTAAGCCTCTGTTATTGTCTAAGCTGGACAGTAGAATCCCATGAATACATAACCCTCAATCTTAGTTTATCTCGGGTAAATCATTGCTGAACCCTTTGTCCCAAACCATATATTCCCATGTATTACAATCCCATTTGATACATTTGCCAGCTGCTGCAGCAATTTTCTGCAGTACCACATGAAGCGTGTTAAAAGGGCTCCACCATTTTCAGTTTTAGAGGACAACCCATCCGCACTTATGTATAAAGCTGCACAGTTCTTCGACCTGCCTTGAAGTTTTATCACCACACACATGCGACGAGTGTTGCTTATTTTGCTCTGAATACGTGAATCAAACAGAGAAGCATGAGAAACTGCACAGAAAACTACAACGGACAGCTGCAGCCTTTCCTGAGTGCACTTAGTGAGGCAGCCACCGGTGGCGCATCCGTCAGCGCACTACACGTACAGGCATTTCTTGCCTGTTTTCTGGGCCACTCAGCTGTTTTCGTATGTGCCACCAGGGTTCGAGTCACCGTTTCGTAGTCCTAACGGCTTTCCAGATGGGCTGCTCCTTCATGACATGAGAACAGGGTTGTCACACTCTCGAAACACCAGTCCACGAAGACAAGTCCCGTTGTCGGAAATTTGGCTGCAGCAACACTCCTTGTTCAACGACTGAACATCGCAGGTAGGAACAGGTCCAGCAAACCACTCATTTTACTATCTTTTTTCGTGTTCATACCGTACAGAGGAACACTGATGCACCTTCAACAGAAGCATTCGCAGTCCTGCAAATACAACACGTAGCATGTGCTGCGGTATCCTACACAACAAACAAGCTACAGCGATCCTCTTGCACGAGACCCCATGGACACACTGCTAGACAACCCATTAACAGTTCCTGGGGCGCAACACATGTTCTTTTCGGGAGAATGACTGAGCCTAACGATGCGGAGCTTTGGTGTATTATATATTCCTTTTTGCCCGGTATACTTACAACCTATGGCACGTTAGAAATCTGCACTGCCACTAGAAACATACAACTGCAGACATATAAACACGCTCCAAAACATACCAGCAGGGCCAGAATTTCATCACGACGGAGCGATAACCTGCACATGCTCCATTACTTGCGTGACGCTCCTACAACGGCCTTTGCCAGCGCTTTAGCATAGTGCTACTGCCGACCCATGCCTACCACAAGCTTTGTGCATGGTGAGCAAAGTCAGAAGGATTGGCTACCACACGCGAAGCTGGCAGGCAAGTGGCCTGGCTGGTTGCGGGAATTCAGTTCCGATGTGCTAAAATACCCTGGCTGCCTGCCCGCTATGCAAAGCAGAACCGGATAGGCACAATTGGATCAATATTGAAAGTTTACACACACACACACACACACATATATATATATATATATATATAAAGCTAAGTTATGTATATCGTGCCTTCCGCACCTCGCGCCACGTTTAAACAAGAATTGTATCGCACAAGAGCGGCCAAACAACAAGCTTGAAAGTACTCGTCCAAGTACTCTCACAGCACCTGTGATGACGCGTTCATCCAAGATTAGTATAGGCTAGGACAAGGAACGACAAATAGCGCAGGCAGGGTAATGTGCACGTGACATTCGACAGCTTGCCATTGAGCGCTGAACGTGTTGGGACGGCAGACGCCGGCAGAGAAAAGGGCGATGCAAACGCACACTGCAAGTCGCGATCACTTGATTACGCTCTCCTCCTCACGCCTTTAGACGATGTAGCAACGTACGGCTTTATCGCTCAGACACGTTCGCGAATGGCAAGCAGCTATCACACGCTTACAACAAGAGATAGCCAAAACAACGGAGCTACCGCGGTGCCTCAGGCTCATGACAACGCACTAAAAGGCCTAGCAGCGTGAGCGCGTAGAAGCGCGCCCTGAAATTTTGCGGTGCAGTGGCATGCTTCGCTGAACGAGAGAGAGAGGAAAAAAGAAGAAACTACCTAAGCATCTGCCCTAGCTCCCGCACACAGGCGCGCGCACACATGCCACGTGATCACAGCGCTGAACAAAGTTCACCACGTGCCTCGATGTCCTCCTCCCCTGCCGGCGGGGGAGGAGGACATCGAGGCTCCCTAAACTGGTAAAACTCGCCATGACGTAGACTACAAGGACATATGATGAGCAACGGGCCGAAAGCCCTTTAATTTCCGAGAAATTTATACACCAAAATGACCACGTTGGTCGGACCGTCGCCCCATGCACTTCTAATTTTTCTGCCACGCAGCTTCCTTCGCACCGACCTGATTTGTATCAAAAAATTAATTACGGGATTGCACGAAGAAAAGCAGCCGTAAGGTGGGTAAACCACAACGGCCAGGCCGCTGTTTCCGTCTTGAGGTTTGCGTTATGTCGCCTCGGACAGTCCCAACGCACCGTCGCATAGCGGTTAGCATGCACGGCACGTCATAGCAGAAAGCCTTGTAAATTAATGGGCATTTCCAAACGAAAACACAGACGAAAGTAGAATAAAATATGGGAAACAAATTCAAATCACAAGCGGGTAATGAAAGAGCATTACTTGCATTCGCAAGAAACAGAGAGACATGATGGTACAATGCAGTAAAATGGAAAAGCGCGGCGAGTTGCAACAACAGTTGTCCAGAAAAGAAGCGTTCATTCAACTACTCTAAGAGTGCAAAATAGTTGGAAGTATTCACCCAGTCCCGAGTCGCTGACTGCAGTTGCCGACGAGATATGCGAGTGTGTCATGCAGTAACATAGTCGACGGAGTAGTACGACTCGAGGTGCTGGGTCCTATGACCAACAGGCCCAAGGTATCCAGGAACAACCTGACCACTGCGCGGACTGCGCTACCATCGACAAAGATAGTGTAGAGGCCCGAGCGAAGGCCTTGCGCGCCAGGGTCTCGGCACCCAGATTCTGGCACGCTCCTCCGAGCCTTAGCTGTATACGTTGTCCCCGAACTGTCTTCTACGGGGAAGTCGTCGTCGGGAGACGCCATGCCATCGGGGAAACTTCGAAGCGGCTGGGTGAAGTCCTTGCACGCCGTGGTCGTGATGTGCCCAACAAATGCATCGCTGATGATGATTTCCTTCAAAAAGTGGTACAAGCCCACAAGAACCGGGTGGTGGTACGATTAAGGAAAGACCCATATCATAGCAAGCCATTTTTCACCTGTTCCCACTGCCAAAGCAGTCTTCTAAGCCAGGGCGTGGAATCCTCTAATTGGGTTTCCCTCGTCGTTGTTTTGACATGAGCACCATTCTAGCCACCCTAACCTAGTGCACGTTCCCGGCATCGTCGTCGTCGTCTTCGCGTCCATCGGCAGACGGAGGTTGTATGCTTCGCGCTTTTTTTAGTTAACACTAAAAAGCAAAACCCCTTTGTGAAACCTCCCTTATTTTGCTAACTGCAGCTGTCTTGCAGAATAAATAACTGAAAATAAATAGCTGGGAAAAAAATTAAAGTGCGCGTTCGATGGTGCGATCAAACGTCGTTCTTTAGGCACAACATAGAGACTTCAGGCACAACAGGCCGACGCTCTATAGAGTCTAAACACTAGTAACGTTTATGTATGCTCCTTTGAAACTGAAAGTTAATTTTTTTTTTTTTTTTTCGCGCGGTAACCCCGACGTCAGCACTTCAGTGTGACGTCACGACTTCTAAAGTAATTTTTCGTATTTGTGCCACGTTGGCTCAGTAAAAGTTCGTGAAACTTGCCATATTCAGTCTTGGGCTCCTTTAGAACACAATGTAGTCAATATTTACCGCTAAAGAATTAACTGGGACCGAGAAGACGCTGTCAAAATTTATGACGTCATGGTGAGCTGGTGCGGGAACTTCAAAGTGGCGTCGCCACTCGCCTCTGTGTTAACGGTATCTGTGTTTTTCGTTTCTTTCTGGCTTAGCAAGCGGCTTCTCGCGCTAAGAGTGGTGTTTTCGGTATTGTGGAAGGGTAATCTACTGATACAGAAGAAATCATTTTTCCCTTTAGTGTCCTTTTAAATGGGCTTTAAGGGCGCCTCGATGCAAGCGCCCTGCTGCAAGCTCCCATTAGTCGCTAGAAAAAAAAAAAAAAAACAGTTATCTAGCAGGAGAACTTAAGCTCCTGTTAAAAGTGCACACTTCGGCTCCTGCCGGACAAGAGCGTCAGCGGGCACGTGAGATATAGTCTGCGGGATACGCGGGCCTCTCTGAACAGAGCAGCGCCCTTTGTTTGCAATGCTCGGCCTCTCATTGCTCTTAATCGCCATGTCCGAGGCCCACCACCCGACCCTTCCGCAACAAGACGCTCACGTAACCGTTCTGTGTCAATAAATGCTGTCTATCTCACTCCCAAATCATTAGGTCCCGCTCGCACGCAAACTTCTCTCGCAACAACACCAACTATTTTTGAGAGCGTGTTCATGTCGGGTAGAACGTGCGAAAGCTTCGCTTTCCTCCTCGTGACAGCACTGCGTCGACGTCCCACAGTAAGCATTCGCATGAACTGCTCCTTGAATTTCGCCACAGCTTGTGAACAGCGTAGTGCACACGCATTGCATGACATTAAAGTTGCACAATGTGACGATGAGCATGCCATTTAGTTTTACAGCATTTATTCGACCGCTTAACGAAAGCTTCACTTTAGTCTAACGTGCGCGCTGGATGAGTGTATCCTGGAGTGTTTGAACGCCTTTCTCTATACCGGTGAAAATGCTTCAAGATTGAATTCTTTGTATTTTAATTTTGGTCTGAGATTCTGAGCCGCATCAACGTGGCGGGCCCTTGGCTAAATGGCTACATTCACTTTCAATGACATGTCCCAATAATAAACATCTAACTGCAGTGGCGTCGCCAGGGGTCCCGCAGGGGAGTATCGGGCACGTGCCAAATCACCTTGAATATTAGAGAGGTTTAGCTTGTCCGGTAATTGGGTAAACGCGGGCGGACTGGGTGTTGGGGCGTGGTGGCGGAACCGTAAATGCGAGCGGCCTGTATGGTGCTGCCACCTGGTGGCGCAGAGCTCAAACAGACAAAAACAGCTCATATTGCAGTAACCAAGTGTATTCTACTTCGCTGCTGGTGTAAATTTTTGGCAGCAATACGATTACGCCACTGCCGAAAATTTACACCAGCAGGGAAGTAGAATACACTTGGTTACTGCAATATTATCTGTTTTTGTCTGTTTAATCCCTGTACCACCAGGTGGCAGCACCATACAGGCCGCTCACGTTTACGGTTCTGCCCCAACGCCCGGTCCGTCCGCGTACAAGCTAAACCTATTTTAGAGTGCAGCTCTTAGGCGCCCATTCCTGCATTGAGCGTCGGCATACCTCGGCGTAACCGAGCAAACGAGCACAGCGAAGGACGAAAGAGCGAACGCGGAGCGCAGAGGGGGATGAAAGACGGCGATAGCGAAGAGAGCGCGAGGAGGAAAGTGAAGGAGAGTATCGCAAAAAGGTTAGTAGGAAAGGGGAGTGCCGCACGAGACACACTCCATGGCGGCGACCCACTGCACATGCACTATATCGCCTTCGCCGCGTCCGCTAGAGAATGCGCTCCGCGGAAACCATGCACACCCGTGTTCTCTTACTGGAAGAGCTTCGTCTGCCACTGCTGCTAAAGAAGCTGCACGAGCAGAGGCTCAGCGCCGCCGCCGAGAGCACCCTGCCATTCAGATTCAAATTCTTCGCCTCAATATAACGCAATTCAAAACACCTAAAACAGCTACGCTCAAATTTCGCATTAGGGAATATCATAATCGTCGATTTTTTTTATTACGCAGCCTTCCCTTCCCACTCTCCTCCCCCCCCCCCCCCCTCAGCATTCTCGGTCAAGTCCGGATTCATTTGGACCACCTGGAGGAGTGCGTCCAATGGACGGTTACAGGCATTCTTGTATTTCACCCCACCAAAATGCAGCCGCCGCGGCCAGTATTCGATTTCGCGCCCTCGGGCTTAGTGGCACAACGCCACGTATCGTGATGTCAAGACAGTATCCTCCTGGGAAACGAAACCGAAACTGAGTTACCTTCATTTACCACAAAAAGAAAAATGAATTTTTGGAAATTTCATGTGAGTACCTCTTTAATAAAAGTTTTTCTGCATGCAAAGCACATATTTCGAATGTATGTGTTCAGACACATAAAACACCCTTATGAGTGTAATTTGATTTACAGTGCACATTGATGCTGCATGTACCAGTGCCACGCATTTCCGGTAACATCTAGACCTGCGAAACTCTACATATTGCCTTTTTTTTGCTTTTCAGGCATAGAAACATGTATTTCTGTCTTGTCAAGGGCGCAGACACGCGAGAGCTGTGCTGCCATGCCTGACACTTGTGCGTATGTGTGAGTTACGAGAGAAAGAATCTGCACCTAGGTACCACGGAGAACACGATTTGCTCATTTCGTCCCGAGCCGAAGGAAATGCGCACTACGCGAGAACCTGGCGCTTCTGTCAAAATGGGATCACCCGGCCGATAGAGTCCATAATGGTGAAGCACACAACAAATTCGCTATACAACGTGTCATTATTCATTGGTCTATGACCTAGCTAAGCCCACCACCCCCATGCTTCGCGGCAACAAAAGAGAGAGAGAGGGTAAGAAGGAGCAAGGGAGGAGGGCTTAGGTAGATGCCACTTTAGCCTAAGGCAGCAGACCAATGATTTATGACAGGTTGTTACTGGTGTATTTCCATTTCGTTGTAGTTGGTCTTTACCTATGCTTCACCACCAGGCCTGACATAGAGGTTTCCTGCCACAGGAACGTACTGTAAAGGACGGTGATGAACGGTTTCACAGGTGATGATGATATCTATTTGCATAACCTTTGAAACAGGGCGGCGACGAATAGTCACCTAGCCTGCTTGAGCTAATCAGGTATTATATACATACATAGCTGTCTAGCATTTTTGGCAATATCTCCTCGATTCTATTCTCTTTTCCCCTGAAATCTCTCTCTGTATTGTACAGTTTACCTATGCCTGTGGGGGAAGAGCTAAAGAAAGCTCCGGTTTAAGTAAGTAGAGTAGTAAGCCACGACAGAATTGTGTTGCTATCTATGGGGCCCTAGTGTCGCACAAAAGCAATACTAGGAGGTACTGGCCTACTGGGAAGTAGCACTTTGTAGTGGGCTTGTGTCAACTCGGCAAGACAGCTAACGCCAAAAAAAGTAAAGAAAATAGGCAAAGAAAGCACCACTTTAAAATATTATTTGTGTAAACGTCACTTCAAACATGGCAGGTTGCAAGTGGCTCTTCAAAGCTGTGCAAGCTGATCTTCAAAATTATTTGCAGAATGATTACACAACTCACACAATTTAGTGCAAATAACCAAGTGCATTAGAGAATGGGCAATGCATTTTGTTCAGAGCATACACCTATATACAGTAGTGACTAAGAATATAAGGTGTTCTATACTGTGATTCATACATAACAGGCAATGCTTTTAAAAAGGCTAGACTTCCCTCCCTGCTGACAGTCTGCAACCAAAAAAAATAGTGCCACGTATGAAAGACAATTACGCAGGAAAGCACCGCGTAATCTGATGTAAAATTAAGTGTCATACTTTTATGTCACAGGAAAATATGACGTATTTATTACATCAACGGGGTCGGAGATCTGAGCCCATTTACCAGCAAACAAGCGGAGCGACATTTGTCTGTGGCCAGTGACCACAGCACATCAGCGCTCGCAACGAAAATACAGTACACCACCTGCATACTGAAAACACAAATGCAAACAAGTAACATGTGATTTGAAGTAAGATTGGATCCACACGTTGTAGTTCTAGTATATAAAGTAGATCTTCCATAGAAACCGTCGCAGATTAAGAACTGCCTTGCAAAAGGCATGGAATGAGACTTCTAGGACCACACTACTTGCACAGCACCTGTTGCATTGCCTGCTACGCAGAAAACTGAGTATAGTAGCGCGAGCTGACAAATATACACACACACCAATGCTAACTTCCAACAACGTATACACAGTGCAAACTTCAAAGAACGTTGGATTGCTGGAAGTCAGCACTGAGTATATGTGCCTTGTGTCAGTGTTTCTGCTGATGCTACAAGAACACATTACAGTACAGCAGCAACTAGCCAACATTGCAACTCTTATTAAAAAAAAAAAGGGCAGCTTTTGTGTAAAAATCCATTACCTGCATCTTAAGAGCAATCGGCTGCTTTCTCCATTACTGTCTTACGGAATGTGCACAAAATCCCAGGAGGACTGTGACGGACAAAATTTCGTTTTATTGCCATTTCCATAGTAACACTATGGTTACTATGGGACACTACTACTAACACTTGGTTCTAACACTTGCTCTAACACAAGTTCTAACACTTGTTCTTACTAACACTTGGTTCATTTTATGGTGCTAAATGTTATCAGCATTCTCCAAGTTTTGTGTTCTGCATATGTTTGCATGTTTCTTGTTTCCTCTCTCTCTCTCTTTCGTCCCTCACTGTCCACTCCACGGGAAGTATCATGCCCAACCTATCCACTTATCATTCAAATTTTTCTTCGACGCGATTTGTGAGATACTGATCTAGGGGCACAGTTTCCTTCCGATACATTCTTTTCAGACATCGGGTATGCAATGTGGTGCAAATGATGTGAAAATGAGTGCTCAAGAGGTTATTATCTATATTGTCTAAGGCTACTGCCCCATAATTTAATTTTTTTTAGTGATCTAGTACCCCAGTCACTAGAGACACTTTTGATTGCAACTGGGCCCGATTGTGGTTGTCTCCTTCATGCAGCATGCACAAAACTGCCAATCACAATTAAGAAATTCAATCCTGATTGAGCTCAATTGCTATCGGAAGTGTCAGTGTGACACTGGTATAAGACAGCTACAGCGCCAGCTTTAGGAGCTGTTTTGCTCGAAGACCAAAAATGCAGAATATTCTTTTTTACATCACTGTATATTAGATGTGCCCTTTAATAGCATAAAGCCTGGTGCCAGCTTTGAAATGGCATGTCAACTCAATGCCACACTGCCATTTAATTAAAGTTGCTATATTTTAACTGTATATTGAAAACCTGGTGGCCCAGAATACTCCCAAAGTCCAGTGGCCATGGAATACAAGCAAGCACTGCTCTATTTTAAAGCACATGAAACCACATGGTTTCTTGATCGCGGACATTTTATACTTATTTTCCATCAAACAGTGCAATATCTGCAAGGACTAAAAACAGTGAGAAAGCACAAGTACAGCAATAAGACTGCACACAGTGCGGTAGGGCAGGCGACAAGAAATTCACATTCAGCTTCTGAACTGGGAGTAAGAAATAATTTTTATTATAAAATAATAAACAATGGCTGCCCTAAAACAACATGCACACAGTGTGCTTCTCGAACAACAAAACAACTTGCAAGAAGTTACACTAAAGCGCTACTATTTTGAGTTACATGAAATTCCCTTCAAAGATTTTTGTTTGCGACAGCAGCTAGGCAGCCAACACACAGGGCATGCGTTGTGAAGCTTACCTAAAACAAGTTTTTAAACTAAAACTACAGAGGAAGTGTTTTTTAAAGGTTTCACATAGATAGATAAACTTTAATCCAAAGACAGTTTTGTTTCACATACTCAAATGCAATGAAGTACAACATGGTATGCTTTTAAAGGAAACACATGGTTAGCTCGGTGCCACTGATTACAATTCATATAGTTGTACAACATGAAGGCTTGCAGATTATTTTTTACGCATACAAGTATGCCTAATAAGCCACACCAGCCCCTTTTCTTTTAATTTTCATAAATACAAAAATACCTGCGTTTATATGGGCATTAATCCAACCAATTATGTGCTTCCAACCAACCAAGTGCTTCCTTTAACACTGGACTATGCTGTACCACTCTCCAGACAAAACTTAACAGCCGTAAGCACAAAGTAGAAACACCATAGCTAGTTTTCACCAGGATAAAGTAATTACGATTAAATTATCTAAATAAAAAGAAATTGCACAGGACAAAGCAATAACAATTAAATTATCTCAATAAAAAAATTGCACAGGTCAAAGTCATAACAATCAAATTATCTCAATAAAAAGAAATTACACAGGACAAAGTAATAATAATCAAATTATCTCAATAAAAATAAAAACAGCCAAACTTCTGACAACAGTTTATCTGCTGTAATATTCCTTGCTCTGAAAGATGAAAGACAGATGGAAAGTATGAGATCTGTCACACATCTAAAAAGGCTATAATATATATTCTAACTTAATCTATAAATAGTGCCACTATATCTGCCTTTGAAAGGATGAACAATTACAAAACAGAAAGGTTTTGGCAGCACAAAAATAAAGAAACACAAGATAACAGGCCAGCTTCTTCAGGTTATGGCACACAAATGACTTGTAGGTACATGCAAGCATGCATAATTTGGCAAATGACTGCAACTGAGCTAGCATGAAGCATCCTTATACACACAAAGTTGAAGCCCTAATGGCATACTTTTGAAATACCCTGTGGGTTTGTGGTTTTAAACACGGAGAAGGTATCTTCAAGCAGATTACTTATACAGGTAGACATCACTGGCTTCGCATATTGTGGTGCTTAATTAAACTACTCATAATTACCTGTTCAAATATTTACGCAATAGCACATGCTGCCATTGAATAATTAGGGATTGGTAGCAGTGAAGTCATGTCCATTTAGCAGAAATCTTGAGGCAACCAACAGATTCAAGACATTCAACCCCAATGCGTTCCAAAATGATTTCTCTAAAAGCCTCTGTCACACACTTTGAGACACAAGTAATCAGAACATCACTATACTTCACAGCACACAGTGGCAACGGTTCTAGTGGCTAGTGCTAGGATTTCTGCTATACAGGCATGACACTTCATTAGTGTCCACCATTGCTTTCCACAGTGGCCACATGAAAATAATGCATGAACTATACATTTCTGACTACCACAACATATAACTACATAAACTTTTATTGCAATTAGTTCAGAACACACCTCAGGCGCAGTGTGGCATTGCACACAATGCAACAAGCAAGTGACACTGCAGTTAGAGTGTACTAGAACCTTTTTAATGTGATTAGCAATCTTTGGGAACCTCACGCACCTTTAGGGATTTATCTATGTTTGTCTCTAACCGTTTTCCCACAAACTTGGGTCCCTGTGTGTGTGGTGTGTGCGTGTGTAAAAGTCCTATCATAAGAAGCCAACAAACAATGACACCAAGCACAACATAGGGGAAATTACTTGTACTTACTCATTGAATTAAAGAAATGACAAATTAATGGAAATGAAAACGGATGAAAAAACAACTGTCCGCAGGTGGGGAACGAAGCCACCGTCTTCGCATTACGCGTGCGATGCTCTCACCATTGAGCTACCGCGGAGCAGTTTTCCCATCCGCTTTCTGGGGTATTTATGTTTTACCACTAAACTAACCCAGGGAGTGTTTATATATAGTGGTTACAGCGTTAGGAACAGGGGTTGAAACCAACTGTTAGACTAACTTATGTCTCCGAGTATATTCTGCTCTTCAATGAACACCTCTGATGCCAAGTTGGCTCCCTGGGTACATGCCTTCTGGGTATGTGCAGTCCTCAATGAACCTCTTTGATGCCAACTTTGCTCCATGGGTATGCACAACAGGGTATATGTTAATCATCAGTGAACCTTTTTGATGCCAACTTGGGCCCACCACCTGCATGTTGTCTTCTTGCCCACTTTCACTTCCTTCTTCCCTATTATTTCCATATTTAAATCAATTTTTAAGAATAACGTTCATTTTGCCTGTGTTTTCAATGGCTTCATGTGAATGTAACTAACAAAAATTGAGCCCCTCCAGTAACCGTTATCCTTCTCAAGTTAAAAAATTTGATTACGAGGTTTTATGTGCCAAAACCACAATCTGATCATGAGGCACGCGGTAGTGGGGGACACCGGAATAATTGGGACCACCTGGGGTTCTTGGACGTGCACCTAAATATAAGTACACGGGCGTTTTCGCATTTCGCCCCCATTGAAATGTGGCCGCCACGGCCGGGATTCAATCTCGTGACCTCGTGCTTAGCAGCCCAACGGCGGGTTATCCTTCTCAACTTATCCCATAGGTCGGCATACTCGCTCACGAGCACGAGTACACTGGCTCACACTCGATTCACACTTATTTCGCAGCTGGAGCGTTAGTGGGCGATGGAGCGTTAGTGGGCGACGAAGGCTGCGAGTATGAACGGGAGTGAGTGCCCATCAATGCGAGTGACAGTGATTTTGAATGGATGTGAGTATGAACGCACGTGACTGTCAGCAAGTGTGAGTGGACATGATTATGTATGTGAGAGTGGGCGCTGGTATGTGTGAATAGAAATGACTATGAAAGCAAATTAGTGTTGGTGAGTATGAGTGGGCATGAGTAGGAATGTGAGCGAGTGCCAGCAAGTGTGATTGCACGTGAGTGCGAGCATGTACATAGCCTGCGAAAATACTAGCGAGTGAGTATCTGCTTATTCTGTCGAACTATGCACTCAGCTAATATCTAGGCTTATCATCTGAACGCAAAGAAGTGCCCAATGAAGCAGGAGGAACAAGCCAATTTGGCAGCGTAGGAAGTAGGCCACCGCAGGCTCGTTTTTTGGCAATTCTTTCACGGTGTGGCCTATGTTTACTGCAAAGGGCTGACTGGCACATGCATCAAAAGTTCGCAACGCCACCTAACCACCATCACACTGCCAGTTGTCGTGACGGTCGAAGTTGAACTGCGCCTGACATGCATATTGAACTGGCTGCATTAAAAGATTATGTCATTTTTGTATTCCTTGCTTTTTTGAGAAAGTGAGGCTTTGTACATAACTATGAACCACTAGAGCTGCCAAATAAAGGAGGGAAAGAAATTGTAATAGTAATAGTAAGGGCCAAGTTTCAGCAGCACATCACATGCCTGCAATGCCTGAAGCTTTACTGACAAGCAATCCGTTTACTGACAGCACAATGAAAATGTAAATAAAGAATTGCACTTTTGGACATTAACAGGAGACTCTGCGAAAGTCAGAGAACCACTTGGTCACTCAGTAAATATTGTGATGAATGGCACAAGTTTCGTAAGGGTTGCAATCATCAAAAGTATTCAGCCCCCTTCAGAGCAGCTGAACAAGAGCCACACACTCCAGCACACACTGGTCCAGCACAAGTGATAACTGATGCAGCACAACGTCATGAAACTGGACAGTGAGCTTCGAGGGACGCTATCTTGGGTTGATATGAATTATAACCAGCATAAGAACTTTAATGTGCACCTGAATCTGAGTACAGAAGCATTTCTGCATTTCACCCTCATCATAATACAGTGCCAGTGGACTAAATATTTGCTACAGAAGTAAACGTGAGCACTTTACTGACACCACTCTTTGTAAAAATAGACTAGTGCACATGTTTTCCAAAACAATTGGCTCTGCCAGTGCCAGCATCACAACTTCAACTCCAGTCAGTGTGCCTACCCAAGGTACCGACAGTCTGCAGAGGTCAGGTACCAACCGGCTACAGAGAGAAAACCTAAGAGTTGTGTGAAACCCACAAAATGGCAGTTAATCCAGACTACAACAAGCAGTACACGCAATGAGACTGCAGTCAACCTCAGCTACAAGTGCAACAGCATTTTGTAAAGGTGTTCATCGCATCATCGAATACAGTGTCAAGATGGTTCTCACTTACTGCCATCACTGTTCAAATATGGTACCTCCTAAAAACTCCCTCTTACAGTGGCTTCAAGCAGCAAACGAAGCAGAACCACAAACTCTCATAGTAAAGTGACTACTTTAATTACAGCACGAAATATTGACTAGTTTCTGTCAATGTGGGCATCAAAGAGAAAGTCAAACATTAGGCTAAGCTGAAAGAACAGATTTATATTGCAAGGTGTTTAAACATCATACCAAAACGACTTTCGTATGTTTGAAAAAGACGAACGTTGGATGGAACAGGTACAGCTGCCATGAAAGTACAGTGCCAGCTTCACTGATAAAAACATTACATTTATAACTGGCAAATAGTAGCCAACCTCTGGAGACAGAAAAGTTATTTACATTGCACTTTAACATGCAACAGAATGCAGTTTGGCAGCACTTACTGAACTTTCCTAGAGGACTGACTCGCAAGTACTACCTCTTTACACCAGTCTGTCAATGCTTTACGCAGGAGTGTGGTGGCAAAGCATGACCTCCGAGATTGCTGGAACAGCTACATGATAAGCTCTTTTGGTGCAGGTAACTTGAATTGTGGAAAACTGTCCACCCTGCTTCAGTCAAGATTTTCTCTGCAACCGTCGTCTCTTCATGTAGAACTGCATTTTGCAGATTCCAGAAGGGTAACCCGACAATATGGATGGATTTAATCTTTGCCTTAAGTGTCACTTTAAATAGGAGAACCCATATCTTAGTTGACAATGTAAACACTGCTGCATTACATGCTTTATCCCAGTCCTGTCAAGGCTACTTCCTATGTTGCACAGTTTGCTACTGAACATTCAACACAGAAATGTTGATAGTAATAGCTGCGCGTCTTTCTCAATCCTCACACTCGCTGTCCACTACACTAAGTGACACAGCCAAATGTGTTTTGCCACAACTAGTTCAGCCAACTAGACCTCTTTTCACTGTATCAATAAAAAATGTCCAGGCCAACATGACCCTTCATTCTGCTTTCACAAATTTTTCTAACTTAAAGTGGTGAGCTGGACTAGCTGTCGATTATAAATATGTGTCATAGTCAAAGGAGTACTGACCCATATTTTAAAGTTGTAGAAACTCTACAACATGCATCTCGCATGCAGAATGGTGATACTTAGCAGTTACGAAAGTTCGGAAACACTTTATATTATACTTTTTGCACTCTGGTTGCTTTCAAAATGTTGGACATGGGGCCATCAACATTATTGTGACATCATGACACGAAGCAAAATTTGCAGACATAGCTGTTATAAAAGAAAATGAATGTGAATGCTACAAGCACTACTCCTGACTGTCGTAAAAAGTGGCAGCTGTAGCAATTGTAGGAATGGAGCAAATCAATGTACCAAGACATCCCAAAGCACCCTCCCTCAGGGTACCAAAACAAATACCAACACAAATACTGGTTGGCAGGAACATAGCAATTGATTTAACGCGCTCTGACACATCCCAGTATATTTTGTAGGGTTTAGATGGTTTGGACTTTCACTTACCGCAAAAAAGTTACAAGTCAGAAATGTCATGTAAGTACTCCTTGAACCAGCACAAACAGAGGGCCACAAGGAACAACAGCACAGAACAAATGTTAAAGAACAATGCATCATGGTATTTCATCATCAGCCTATTTCGGTTCACTGCAAAACAAAGGCTTCGCCTGGTGATATTCAGCCTCTTCTGCCCTGCATCAGCCAACTAGATCCTATACCTCCAAATATGCACATCTAATCAGTTGATCTTATGCTCTGCTGCCCTCAAGTGCATTTCCCTTTTTTTTTTGACCATCATTCTGTGACTTTAATAGACTACCGTATTTACCGGTCTATAAGTCGCACCTTTGTATAAGACGCACCCCCCTCAAACCGGCAGCTTTTCCGGAAAAAAAATGTATATAAGTCGCACTGCTGTATAAGACCCTTCGTTCAGTAAGCAATTTTTTAAAAAATCGTGACGGTTCTTTCCGTGAACGTGGGTCACGCGCAAGCGTATGGGTGCCATATATTTCCGCTCCAGGCTGCATTTCTGCTGTCGTGGTTGCCGCGATATTCCGTATAAAGTACCAAGGGCGATAAAGAGCGATAACATCGTCCCCGCGCGCCATATGCTGTATGTGCGAGTGAAAGCGTTTGACGGTGAGCCGAATCGCACACAAGGGAGGAAAGCGGGAAGGCAGTGCGGGAGGGGGGGGGTGTTTGTACTCTGGTAGCAACTGCGTAGATAGTGCAGCGGCGCGCGCCATATCTTGACAGCGATCTGCAGATGCTACGAATTCAGGGTCGGCCGAGTCGTGGTCGGCCTGCCGCTACTTGCGTTGCTGCTCCATCCTTCTCACACGGCGCTAGGGAACTCGATCATGAGAAGAATTCGGCACCTCGATAGCGCGCACAGAACACGTAGAAATTACGTACGTCAACCTGCACCCTTCACGTGGTCATAACATCGAATCCAATTTCGATGGCAGTTTTCCCGGGAAAAAAAAAACGTACATAAGTCGCACTGTTCTATAAGACGCACCGACGAAAAATTCAGAAAAAAAAAAAGACTCGTCTTATACACCGGAAAGTACGGTACTTATTTGTTCTACACTTTAAGTGACCTGCCCAGTTACGCTGCTGTGAATCTCGGCTGAAATATCAGCCACAGTCATTTTACTTTCTAATACGGAAAGTTTTCTTCTCGTCTTAACACCAAACCTATCTGTTTGAACAAGTAATAGATGTATGTAAGTATTATACAATAGAATACGGCATGCATAAATGGAGAGCTGGGATGGGGCAGGAAAATGCAGGACCTTTCTTTTTTTTTTTTATCTGGCCTTGGTTCCTTCCTACCATCTCAATATGGCAAACAATGCAGACAACGGCACAGATGCACTGTCACTCACTGTAGTTCACTTGTCCCGTCGTACACTTTATCAGCCATGTTGAACGCAAACTGACTAGCCCAGCCCCTTGTGCAGTTCATACCGACTGTTTTTCACTGGTTAATCATTAATGCATGGTTCTAATTGCCAACTAGATAGTGTTTGAATTGTGCTCTTGTTCTTCCATCTCATCATTTCAGCACTGGTTCATCAGGAAGGTTCATATTTTTCATACGCCACCTTTCCTGTTGCTAGACAGAAGGCCTTGCCACAGGCACAATGCACTAGCCTGCACGAACACTCAATTCATTCCTACGTGCCCCTCCTAAATCACCTATCCTGTTGCTAGTCTAAAAAAGGCCCTGTTGGCAACGCTTCCGCACTCGCGAGTGTGTTCCTTTAGCAGAGCAGCATTGGCAAACATTCGCAAACACTTATGGCACTGGCCCTTGAAGCCCGTGCTGCCAGTGAGGTGACAGCGATGCGAAAGCAGCGTCACCCTCTGCGCAAACGACTTGCCACAGCTGCCACAGTTAAAGGGCTTGTGCAGCTGGTGGGTGCGAAAGTGGCGGCTGCGGTCACTGCTCTTGGCGAACGCGGCAGGGCACAGGTGGCAGCGATAGGGCCGCTCTCCAGTGTGCTTGCGCATGTGGATGATCAGCGACGACCTTGCTGTAGCCACGTAGTCGCACATGGGGCAGTCACGGGCATCGGGACACGACGCGACGGCAACAGCAGCTGCACGAGCCATCTGCACTTGGCTCATGACTTCTGCGGAAGAAAGAGAACCGCCAGACAGTTGGCAACTTAATGCACCACCACTTGCTCCTTGCTAAGGGCTGCTCAGTTAGAAGCGTTTAAACAAACTCGACGGGGATGGGTTGAGCTGCTTCGTCGGGCGGGAAACCAGTTGTAAGGTTCATTCATAAACACAAGCAAGTTGGATTGCGTGAACGGTTGAGGCAGGTCAAGTCAATCTGCAGTCAACTGAACTGCAGCCGAGAGAGAGGAACTAATTTTTCTGTTCGCAATATGGCATTCAAGTTTGGAGAAGCATATTACAAATTTAGAGTCTGTCACCTACATGGTCCATTGCCATGCAATACTGTACTGCTGTCTAAGTAACACCAGCTTCACGTAAACTTGGATGGGGGTGAAGCAGGGTGACCTTGGAGGGCTTGACGGCTGTCTCAACCCACACCTGTCAGTTTCACGTATAGAAGAGGGCAAATAACAATAAATTAACATGGCTACAGACTTTTTTTAGAAAAACCGGTGTTTGCTGTTACTACATGACGAAGAGTATCACCAGAATAAACATATGAGTCTGGAGGAAGAGAACTTTACAGAACACAACATTTTGGCACTGCCACATCATAATTCAAACATCATTCCCAATGTTACACAAGATGCTGAAAAGCAATGTCTGTTTGTACATGTCAATGCACACTGGCAAGTTGCCAACATGGCACACGACAGCAACAACGCAGCTGGGTTAGTGAATTGCAAGAAGAAAATCCATAGATACCACTACACCCTGAGCATTGCAATGTGGAAGCACTAAAATGAAAGTTTCAGCGGCCAAGTAATACTGAAATTGCACCTACCACCTTGAAGCAACACAAAAGATTTCAGATACAAAAATTGTTCACATAACACAAGGCAGTGCACATAGCAAATGAAACGAGCAATATGTGACTCTAATTCAGGAAAGGCTCCAACTGTGTGTACAACTCACACTATAGACATTACGCACATTTTTGACAATATTTTCACCCATAGCTTCACATCAAATTTTCCTGTGGCACCAAGTCATCTTGTGAAAGCTGATCTCATTGGAAAGGCTGGACACCAAATAAAGCGAGCAGAAATCTAATGTTTAGCATGCAAGCTGGTTAATACAACTACCACCTTATGTTTTCATAAATTAAGACAAACTAGATGCAAAATAATACAAGCTCTCCGCTAACTCTGCCTGTGGGACACTATTAAAAGACTAAAGAGAAAAATAATCAGAAGTGCATTATAGTAAAGTGCCCTCCCACAATAGCTAGAACCTACTCGTATCATGAGAAGTGGCATGCCATAAAAGACGCGCAAAGGAAGAACAGGTGGCGCGGCGCCACCTGTAAGTTCCTAGAGGCCTAGAAGTTACCGCACTAGCTGCCTATTATGAAGTCACGGACTTTGATGAGGCCTGCTCGGGCCTAGTTAATCTTTTTTATCTCTAAAGATGAACTACATTGTCTTCTAGAAAAGCCAAGGGCCGAACTAGGCAAATTTCGAAAACTTTTACTGACCCACAATTGCACAAATATAGAAAATAAACTTTGAATCTGTGACATCCCACTGACGTAACAGCACTAAGGTTTCGGCACAAAATTTATGAAATGGGGTTTTAACCTAAGCTTCAATTTATGGATATGGTCTGAACCTAAGGCCATATCCCCATTCCTCAAGAATGATCATGCAATTTTGATATTGGTAAAAAGCATGTTTTCATATTTTTCATTCTTATCTGCATGCTTGATCAATGTATTACGGTGTTAGCTTCACTGATGGTATTGCTAGATGCCTGAAGACTGGGAAATAAATCCTGCAACTTTCACATGTTGTATGTTGCAGCCAGAAGCCACATCCAAATTCTACACACTGCCCATTTTATCAAGATTGCTCGACAATAACTGTCACCGTAAAAATAGGTTGTGCACTAGCTCTGCAGTAACTATCGCGAGCGCACACATCTGGGAGCAAAAGTCACTGGTCACAGAACACGAATACACAAAACTAGGATCATAGGTGTAGTGCAAATGTAAAAACAAAATGCTTAACTGTTGCACAAACAGCATTTTCTTTTCCTGTCAGAATTGGTCTGCCATACATACACAAGCCTTCATAACAAATCAGCAACTACAGCAATCACAAGGAATAATGGTGACCAGTCTTTCTACTGAGTGTTCAATGGTTCTTCGGATGTAGGCAACACTTGATACCACCGCTGTAACAAGAGAGAAAAAAAAACTTTACTGACAGGAGTCAAAAGTTCATTAACTATCAAACGAAACGTAGTGTAGCAAAATGACCTGCTTTATAGGAGCTTGTTCAAAAGGAGCTTCATTTCTATCTTCAAGACATGTAATTGTAGACAACAGAAAAATATGCAGGATGCAAATCACAATTGTTTGACGCTGTCAAGGTACAGGATGTGCCTTGATTAATGACACCTTTTTCTTGCACATTAGGCTCTCTTGCTTTCACAACTTCTACATCAGTGTTTTACAAGAGTTTGTTGAGGAATTTCCAATGTGGTGGGTTGAGCATCCTGCATACCTGCAATTCTTTTAGAATTCCACGCATCTATTCCAAAATGATTCACAATTTCAATTGCTTGCTAAGGCTAGACACACTCTCTCTAAGGTCACTAACATGACTAAAATCCCTAAAAATCTCGCTGAATATTAATCAACATTTCTCAAGCATAGAACAGAGCACAGCAGCTGGCCCTCTCTCATGATCATCATCATCCTGTCACATAGGAAACCTCCGAGTTTGTCTCACTGTTGTTGGCTATTTGCGCGCTACAGAAAATGTGTCCCGATGTTGATGCACCACAACACACAATGACCGAAGTGGCTCCTCCAAGGAGTAGAGCACAACGACTTGAATTTTCAGCTGTTTCTGCCGCATACCTCGCTTTCATACTGTGCACGATTGTCACTGCATGTTTTATGCACCACGCTAGTCGGTTTGCAATGCCCAAACCTAGTGAGGGGGCCACATTAAGAGAATGCGACACGAACACGGAAGCAGCACAAGAAAGGAGGTCTTGGAACTCGCTGTGAGACGACAATGACAAAGAGTCGTATGACTGGCCCTCAAGCTGCTTCCCTACAAGTTCCAAGGAGCGCACAGACTGAAAAGACTCAGAAAATGGGCAGAAACAACGACTTGCTCATCTTACAGTGCATTTAGTACGTCTAGATGATGAGTCACACCTCTCTTTCCATCATGTTCTCTCCCTTTGCACACCTCTCTTCCTCTTTGCCTTTGTCACATGCTCGCACACCATTTCCATCTTCTCTAGCTGCTGGCGCTAAATTTGCGCACCATCGCACAGACAAGGTAAGAGCATGCAAGAAAGGAACAGTGCTCATCAAGAAGTCGGATCACACCAACATCGCAAGACGTGGCTGCCTTGATGTGGTCTTATCTAGATGTGCTCTTTGCTTGCTATATGCCACTGGAAAAGGATGCACTTGGTCATTGCTGCATTTAAAGGAAAAGGTTGACCTGTATTAGTAAATTACCATTTGAGAATACCAAGAAAGAATACCCCTTACCATGAGTAAAGGTTTGGTAAGCCAGAGAAGATAAGCAATTATAAAAGATGGGTCGCAACATCGCCTTAAAGTTACCGCACTAGGCAGCCATGATGTCATGAATTTTGATGGCATCTGCTTGAGTCTAGTTCAATTTTTTAATTGTAAAGTTGAACTACACTGCAGTAGTCATAAATTGAACTAAGCAAGTTACTGGACATTTCACTGAGGCTACTAAGTACCAGATACAGGAAGATACTTTGAAATCCACAATGTCACACTGGCATATTAGCGCTGAGGCTTCGGCGAGAAATGTAGAAAGTTCATATTCTCTTTCAGTAATCATCCTCTTACCAGGAAAATAAAGAAAACAAAAGTCTTGAAAGAATATCTTATTCGTCTAAACTGATTTAAACTATCTTTAGTGTCCCTTTAAGAGTATGAAGTTCTGCTGGCTTGCAGTGCCTGTATGTTAGTAAACATCAAAGATTTCAAACTATGTTTGCATGTTTGGACCTTTTGTGTTCGAAAAATGTTCTCAAAAGCTGCAAAGTTGAGAGTTTGGTTCCTCTAAAACGATATGGAGTCCTTGTTTGTTGATAAATTATCAACTAGTACTAGGCAGATGTTGCAAATGCAGGGACTCGAACCCGTGACCTCATTCTCAGCATCAGAACACCGTAGCCACTAAGCCATTGTGGCAGGTCATGATAAGACTGACATTCTCAAATTCCATTACTATACTTTACCCATCCAGCTGAACCTGGTACTGTCATTTAAGAGCTCCTTCAGGCATGAAGACTCCGGATGCAAAACACTACGTATTGAGCCAAGAATAATAAAGAAATTAATGAATTTGCTCCTGAAAGAGCTGGGAATTCGCTCCCACAGACAGAGGGAAAAAAAATCATTAGTAAGCAGAACCATTCATATCACCACACACAATGCATATTCATTTTTCCTACCATCGCCACAGATGCTAATGATAGAATATGACGCAAACAGGGCTGTTCAATATAGCGGTTCTACTCCAATTCTAATCGTTACCGCGCTTCGCCAGTGGTGCGAGCTGTGCTCCACTTGCATGGTCACTACAAATGGTGAAGATCATAGATATCGGGCAAGAGGAATCGCTACAATATACTAGTCCAGAGGAGTATACTTATTTCCATCAGCTGTGACCTCACTAGTGTGAAACGAGATTCAAATAGAGCACACGTAGTCTTCTATGAATGAAGACTGTCGCTGCTACTGATACTGAAATTTCGTCATTCAGTACCTTGCACTGGGCTAGAGAAAACATTTGGATGGAGGTAGCATCCCATGTTACGAATATTTGCAACGGCACAAGTTTTAAATTATCAGACTTCCATTAATGAACACTGCTTGCTTATGGTAATAATTATTGTCCATTGTTTTGGGTTCTTGCAACAAAGCAGTTGAAAGAGGCTAGGAGCATGCTACAGCTTCCGAAGGCAGATGACGATGGCATCCAGATGTGAGCACACGGCTTCGTTGCACTGAAAACAAATGACAGAACGTGGCAGCTCTTGACGTGCGTTCCAACTTTGAAAACCTGTTCCAAAGGAAGTCCCGAGTCTCAAATTATGGGACCTCCTACAGTTTTTCTTACTTACATGTTGAAACGGTACAGAAGCTGATTCTGTTCACATGGCAACCCACGTTTTCGTCTGGTGCTGACAAGCAGAGCAGAAAGCGCAAGCCAGTTTAACAAAACTGACCGGTGCATTCGCTGTGGGTCTCTCGTTGGGTCGAAACAGACAGCCACGTGCAAGTACAGTGCTACGTTTATTCGGATAAAAGCGCCTGTCAAACTCGGTGCACCTGGCTGAAGCGATCTACGTCCTCAAGCGCGGAACGTCCCTGACATTGGCGCCTACAACACGAATGCCGCTCAAGTGAACTTGCTCCGGCGACTGCGGGAGGCCACGGCGGCTCTTCTTATCGGGCCCTAGCCGCAAACGCAAGCACATATCGCGATAAGCAGGATAACAGCGACGCGAACCTGCGACGATCGTGGTTCCACGCCACTCGATTTTAAACTGATTACTTCTACTTTCTTTTCACCAGCGTCCTTCGTTTTTTACTGCCGCGTTCTGAAAATACATAACGGTGGGGAGCTCGCCTTGGAGGGTGACGGCCAAAGTGATCGTCGAAAGCAAAAAAGGCGTTCGGTTCAGGGTCCATCGCCAGGCGCTCTTGAGAAGTCTGGCAGCGGCTATTTGCAACGTGATGGGAAAAGAACATGCATACTTACCGAAGGCGGTCCCCAAAGCAATTGCAGCGAACATCTAGCGCACCAAACAAGCCAAACACTCAAGCACAAACACCACCACCACACACGCAACGGCGGCAAAACAAGTAGAGGTGAACGGTTCTCCCTTGACGACGCTCTTCTGGGTTTGCACGTTAAGCAACGCATACCACTGGGAATAATACGGACACCAGCGTGAGCAGAATCACTGAGTCAAGAAGCACACCGCTTTAGAAGCCAACGCACAGGGTGGAAAAATTGCTCACGCACAATTTCGAAAAGACGATAAGCGCACACCGCCGGACCGCTCGTGTCCATGCTGGCGTGCGTCACGTGACAAATTAAAGCAACTAAAGTCATGGACCAATGCAATACCATCGGCTTCTGCGCAGTTAACTCTTCGTTTAGTGGCGTTGGTTGACCTACCAGAACACCTTGTCCAAAGCTCCATGCTGAAAGTTGTACTAGGCGCGGCAATTTCGAATTTAATTTTGAAAAGCAGAAAAATGAACAGAGCTTAAATGTTGTTACGTGAGCACCTATAATAATTAACCCAGCCAAACGGGCACCTTTGATCGCGACCGAGCCCAGTAGGGATTAAATTTCTTTATCGCGATCGGATTTCTTGCGCAGGCTCTGGAAGGGATTGAGACACTAACAATCGCGAAATTCGATCCCAATCGGGCTTATCACGATTGAAAGTGTCCCATTTAACCAGAGTATAAGTTGCATCTGATTGAGCCTGTAGGTCTCGGCAAAAATAAAAACACAAACTGAACATTATTATTTTTTTATTTTATTTTATTTTATTTTTATTTTTATTTTTTTTTCTGGTGCGCACAGCAGTACGATAACTTTGTTAAAACTAGAAACTACCCCCCGTGCGGACCTCTTACATTTAAATACATTTAAACGTCATACATTCAAGCGTCCTTGGCATGGAAGTAGCGGCCACATTTGAGCTCCGATCCTGTGGTCGCACAACACATACGTACGCTCTCACCTGGTCACAGGCATCTCTCGAAGGCTCTGCGTGTCTCTCCGGGAACGTACCCATTGGCCCAAATAGGGCCAACATATATGTATGACACGAAATTCGTCAAGTTTATATACTCATTACATGCGCATGTACCAATGACAATTCACTTCCATGACGCATGCATGCCCATCAATCCGGCGAAAAATGTTTCCACACCTACACAGAAAAGTTAAGACAGTCATAGAGCGCTTTTGTTAATCAGCCAGATTCGACCTCAAGCCAATGTGAACAGAGCGCTGAAGGTACACGTTGGACTGGTAGGGCTGGACGTGGGAGGGGGGAGAAACGCTGCGCCACTGCTTCCAGGTCACAGAACAGTATGCACGTTATCAGCGTGACAAAGCCTTCTTGACGGGAAAGTGGCAAGCGCAGAGTTTGCAATAAATTAATAAGGAAACGCAAGCAAGGCAGATATGATGACTTTTGTTGTGGGACAACTAAGCACGTGCCCCAGAGTTACGGTGACAAAAAACTTTATTTGGTCCTGAGAAACCGTGGCCCTGGGGAGCCGAAAGCTCCCTCAGGTCAAGTCGGTGGCTCCGCCCAGGACTTGACCCAAAGAGTGGAAAGTTTTTTAAGATAGCGTTTTTGGTTATTGCATGGTGGTTATAAAAAGAAAGGCACGCTGGATAGATTATATATATATATATATATATATATATATATATATATATATATATATGTGTGTGTGTGTGTGTGTGTGTGTGTGTGTGTGTGTGTGTGTGTGTTACGTCCTTTTCGGCGTATCTTGTCCCCAAACAATCTTCGTCACCTGTCGTGCTTGCGTTTCCTTTCCCGCAAATTAGTCTACGCCTGAGTGCGCGCCGCTTGGTAAGTTTCCATGGAGGAATAAACATTTATTCAATAAAAATGAAAAAAAAAAAAGAAAAGATACAGGCTTGTTTGTTTCTTCCGTTAACAACCGTCACGTACCAAATTCCTCATTAAAATGTTCTTTTTTTTTTTTTTGCATGTAGAATGTCACTACAAGATGCGTTTATCAAGCTTCCTTTCGAAGCTTCCTCGACAACAGTCCGGGCGTTACCTGGAAAGCTCCATCGCTGTTAGCATCATCAAGCACGAAATTTATGCGAAATTTATCGGCTGATTGTTGACATTTCGCGCATGTTTCCCTTTTGAGTTGTGTGACCGAGTCCTAAATTCCTGGGAGCGAAAATTTGTGTTTGTGTTGTCGGTTCGCACTGAAGACGACTGATCGCATATATACTGATCATCGCCAAACGTTTGACGACTGGCAAAATAATCGCAAAGCATTGCTCACGATTGGCAGCAACGCTTTGCAACATGTGGACACAACGCAGTACGGCTAAACTCCGCATGATCAAGCTGGTTGACCCTGCAACCAAAGCTTTCCGTCTTCGTGCTAGACTGGTGTGAGAGCTAGTGCGTGGCCTGATGAAGCATATAGTACTTGCTGGAATACGCTGCCATGGCGAAACCGAAACAAGGCCGAGAAGCATGAACGCTTCGACGAACGTTTTTATGGCGTCATACACGTAAGCAGTGCGCAGTGTTCGCGTAAATTAACAGCTGCTATGAGTGAGTGATAAAGAACCGCACGGTTACGCTCGAAACGAGTGTAATATGATGCGGGAAACCGTGCACTCCATGCAGTGCCACAGCGCGGGCAAATGGTCATACGCCGTCGTTCAAAAAAGTGGATTCGCCTCTACGAATGGTACGATACGACACTTTATTTGGGTACAACGACGCACAGGAGGCAAATAACCTCTTACTTGCCATTGAAGACGAAGAGAGACCCTGGTATTGCACAACAGTGCCAAAGGCCCGCACTGGCTGTGAGGACAAAGGCGGCCGCTGCGTCTTGGCAAAACCGTTATTCTGTTTTCGCTGTTAACGTACGCCGTGATAGGACAGGCGTGTATCTTGGCCAGTCTGCTGACCTCTGCCCCATACGTTGTACCTTCGGTTTTGACACTTGCCGCTGCGGCCCGGCGCTGTCGCCAGTCGCTTGGTTTCTCGCTTGTCGGACGCGGTCGCAAGTTGTCGCTTTCGTAGAGAAGAACCTATCTGTATAGTTTTATGCGATGGCATTGTACAGGACGGTCAAAGGCCTTCTTTCGACGTGTTTCTACGTTACACTCTCTGTTGGCCAACCATGAATTAATGAAATGCGTAGGTGCCCATACCGAAATCATATATATCGTATCTGTGCTGAGATATGGTACGATATGCGGCCTTGGAAGGGTCATAATGCGAAAGATATAGCAGGAATTATAAGTATGTTGGCGTCAAACTGCAGTAAAAAATTGTGTGGTTTAACGTCCTGGAGCTGCACAGTGGGCAGGGGGATGCGCTATAGTGAAGGTCTCCTGAATAATTTCCACGACTTGGGGGTTATTTAACGTGCATCCAAAGAGCATGGCAAACGAGCGGTTTTACATTCTGCCCCCAACGGAATGCCGCCAGTAGTGTAACCCGTGACCTCATGTTCAGCAAACAGCCACTGTGGCAGGTGCTGAACTGCAGTCATAATGTTGTGTTATTACTACTTACAGTAATGCATAATAATCACTGTGGTAGAGATATATACTGTGTTTCATACATCGCAGGTAGTGCTACGAACACTGGACAGACTTCTCTCATGTTCGCATTCATTACCAAGAAATAGTGCGTCGAATATGAAAGACATAGGTATGCACCATCTAATTGAATGTAAACTAAGTCTTCTACTTTTATGTTGCAAACAATCACATATTTGTTGCATAGAAGGGGTTGGATACCGTAACCTGTTTACCGCCAAACAAGAGGAGTGACATGTTTCTATGCCCAGCAGCCACATCGCACCACTTGCCCTTACGACCAAAACATAGTACTGCCATATGGTGGAAGCACAAAGGTGCACAAATAATGTTATTTGACGTAAACTTGTTTCCACAAGTTGTAGTTGTCACATATGAAGCAGTCATTCCATGTAAAGCGTCAAAGGTCAAAAACAACTGCGCTGCGAAATGCGCAGAGCAAGACTTCTATGACTGCAATCCTTGCGTAGCTTCTGCAGTGTTGCCTGCTATGCTTGCTATGTGGCTGTTGGTCACAGAAACGGGCCACTGCTTGTTTGGTCGTAAATAGGCTCAGATCTCCAATGCCTTCCATCTAATAAATATGTGAATGTTTGTGGCATAAAAGTAGGAGACTTAATTTTACATCTAATTACATGACGCGTACCTATGCCTTTATTTCATATGCGTTGCACTGTTCTTTTTTTTTTTTTTTTTGGTTGCAAATGCAAACAGTGAAAGGTGTCTCCCCAGCCATCGTAGCGCTGCCTGCTATGTATGATGTGGAGTAGATGTGCCTCTCTACCCCAGTGGTCATCGTACATCACCGTGAATGGTCCACCCGTAACACAACAGTACGACTACAGTTCAACACCTGCTGCGGTAGCTCAGTGGCTGGTATGCTCTTCTGATGGAAGTCGAGCATACAGATAATGTGTCATAAGTAGGCTGAATCTGTAGATCATCAGGTCAACGGGAGTAGGTAGGCAGCGTCGGCAGATCAAGGTCACAAGAGAGATACAATCTTTAATGATATGCTGGAGGTAAAAGTCGCAAGGGGTTGGTAGGCAACATCAGTAGATAAAATCATAAATTCATAATAAGTTCGCGAATGACCATGGGAAGGGAAGGATGTAAATGTTGACAGCTAACCATTGAACGGTGGGATGCCATAATGGTATTGCATTACAGTCGCTCAGGTGTAGCGTGAGAACTTATGAGTTTTCTGCTTTGCATCAAGGTCGCATTGTTACCTTGTTGGTGACGCGGTAGAGACGAGAGGCATCAATCCCAGTGCATGCACTTGCCTAACCTCACTGGCATCTTTTTTTTTTTTCGGGGCAAAGCAGCGATGAAAAAAAAATGTTCGTTATTACAACCAGTCTGGGTGCTTGTGACACCATTTGCCCAAATTGAGATGGACCTTCTCGGACCATTTCTGACTTCCAATACTGGAAATAAGCGAGTAATAGTCACCACTGATTATCTCACAGCTACGCAGAAAGTGGCGCCACAATTGAAACAGCGCGATTCTTTATTGAGAACGTGGTTTTGAGGCCTGGTGTGCCAACGTTCATCATAACAGACAGCGAGACCGCCTTCATGGCTACACTTCTAAAGACAGTGCTTCATCACAGCAGCACGGCTCTTCGAAAGACCACAGCCTATCACCTGATAACAAACAGCCTAAAAGAATGCTTGAAGAAGACTATTGCAGACATACTGAGTATGTATGTAGATATGAAACAAAAAAAATTGGGATGACATTTTACTGTACATCACATTTGCTTATAACACGACACAGCAGGAAACAACATGAAGGGACGCCATTTAGCCTTCTTCATGGCCGCGAAGTGATGATGATGCTCGATGCAATGTTATCACATGACTGCATTGATACAGACATATACGCTGAAGCTTTTACTCAACGTGCTGAGGAAGCGAGACAGGTCGCATGCGTCTGAATCACCTGGCAACAGGACTGCGATGCACAGTACAATCTATGGCATCGATATGTCGCCTCTCAGCTGTTACCTGTCAGCCAAGTGAAAAAGTTGGGCTTGGAGCCCCATGTGCCAGCGGGGGCTTTCTGAAAAGTTACTCAGGAGGTATATTTGTCAGTACAAGGTTGTACAACACCTCAGTGACGTCAACTGAGGTCATCCCTGATAGACCTTCCTTCAAGGCGTGCCAGCGTACACCAGAAGCTATGCACATTGTGTGCGTGAAGTCGTATTGCTGAGAATTAAGTGCCAATGCTTAGTCTACCGCAACATCTTTCTGCAGTTGAAGGAGCATCAGGACAATGCTGTCTTTAGAGGGAGGCAAATGCCACATCCGATCTGCGGCATGTTGAGAACCACAAAGATCACATGCAGTTAGAAGAATAGGCGAGCTCCTCGCCTAATCATTCTAGTGTACCTAATTAAAGCGACCTGCCCTGTTTTGACGGCTCCTGTTCGTGCATCCCGACTATATGATACTTCCTTTTAAACCGCTGGATGGTCTCATCTCATATTTCGCATAAAGGCACCAGTTTGCATGACATTTACTTCTATGCTATGTTTTCAAGCATTACGTAGCAGTTTTCTAAGTAATCCGAAGTGGGGCTGTCTGCTGCGGCAGCACTCAAAACATAGATTTCACTGCAATAGAATGGTGGCGCCATCTGTTACAGCTACAGTGAATTCTGTGTTATTGTTGTAGCTGAGACAGATGGCGCCACTGCTCCAATAAAGTGGAATAGGAAATATTTTACAGGCATTGCTACAGACAACGCCCACTGCCGATTTATCCTGGATGAAACTAAAGGGGGGGGGGGGGGTAATGGTCACGAACGTGGTATTAAACTAAACTTGTTGCAAAACAGTACGTCTGAGCAAAATTGCAGTACTATCAATAGTCGACATGTGTGCTTCATGCACTGGTTGACTCGGGCTTGTGTGAGTCCTTACATTACTCGTGACTGATGCGTAACCAATAGGGGGCTTTAGCATGGTGGAAGGAAGGAAAAAGTGAGAGGAAGGGAGGGAGGTTAACCAGTTTAGCACAACCGGTTTGCTACCCTACACATGAGAGCGGGATGGGGGAGAATGAAAGATGGGGAGGAGAGAGCACATAGCACTAGCACACACATCGTCAGTCACTGTCCATCACTCTTGCGTGGTTCAACATGGTAGAGACACCTTAGCGGTGTATAGTGGTGGAATGTGAAGACATATCAGAGGCCAGCAGTGGTGGCAATGATATCTTGTGATGATGGGATCAATAATAGCTTTACAAGGAATGTTTCTTGTTGCCTGGCAACTTCCTTTGAAAGGTAAAAGACATAATAATATATTCCTGGTGGTTGTGCTGCAGCCAACACCTTTACGCTATAGAAAAGAGGAACTCAGTCACTCATCTCAATAAATGTTTTGTGGTGAAAGTTCCACTTTTGAATGAGCTGCGGGACCTCTTGCCTAATTTGGACCTATTTTGTTCTCCCCAGAAGCATTCATTGCTCACTCTGGCCCATGATGTAGATTTTGCGTAAATGTGTTTCACGCATTCTGGACTTCTACAGCGCAAACGTGCAAATGCATATAATGAGTGAACTTCTTTCTGTGAGGCAGTCCAGGTGTGTGTTCGGCTGTATTGCAGAAAATGCACAACATGTGGGGCACCGACTTTTCGGATGCAGTGAATCGCACACTCACGACGTGTAAGTCCCATGTTTGCATGTTCAGTAACACTATACAGCGCTGTACATTTTTGCTGGTATTTTCAGGATGAACTTGGTCTACAGTTATCATTTGGAATGCATCTGCAGGGATTGGTTCTACACATCAAATGTGCCTGGCACTTGCCGCAGTGTGCACTGAATGCTGGAGAAGCAGATACACCCCTCATGAAAACTATGCAGGCCACAATGCATGCGAATGGGGATCGTTCAAGGCCATGTAATGCTGCTTCTGTTGAGCACCCAGTGCTTCAACAATTTTCTTGTGCAATGCATCAAGGCTGCTGACAGTTTTGAATAAATAAAAAAATGAAACAAACTAAACTTGTGTGGAATTGGCAAGGTAGTGGCACTCGACTGTTGCTTGAAGCTTTAGAAAAATATCCAGACAGGTTCCCTCAACTAGCACGAATATTTCTTCAAAAGGTTTCTTATCAAAACCATTGTACGAGTTTTTCTTGTAGCTCCATTAGTGCTGCTGTCCAGTGAGTTTGAACTTGCCCTTTCAGCTGAGAGAGAAATTAATTTGTCATACTTCAGAGCCATTAAGGGTCAAGGGTATACCAGCAGAGCCTCGTCCCTTGGCCCAGCAGGAGCTTCAACTTGAACAGCATGCTGCCTGTTGATGCACTGCACACCATGGGAGAAGAAAACTTTACAAACATGGTACCTTTTTCCTCTGATACCACAGTGTCGTAACAAAGACCGAACTCGCTTTAAAGTTCTAGCAGCCACAACAGCTCTTGGCAAGATCAAGTAGCTTTAGTGTTGCAAATGACAAATCCGAGACCATATTCACAATGTTTTTTTTTTGTTTTTTTTTTACATAAGATGGCTTCTTTATTGACCAACAGTCATTCACCCTTTGCTCATGACAGCAGTTGGAGTGATAACAAGATAGCTATCTCAGCACTGACCACTCGTGATTGATTGGCCCTTACATAAGAAGTTATGTGAATATACGCCCTGTTCTCTACACTTGAAGAGCGCAATACTTATGTGATCGTTCAATGTATGACATTGAGTGTAATAAATCACTTGCGGCAGTGATTTTCCATGCACAAAGTCCACTTCTCTGCGCTTCAATTTACAGGCGTCCGGGCTGATGAACAAGCCAAAGAATACAAGCTGGCAGAGCAAGGTTGTGTCAAAGGAACTCATGCTAACCTTTTGTCCACGAGTGTCTGCATGCAAGCAAGCCCACTGAGCTCACATGCAGCATCACCACTGGATGCATAGCATCCACTACAACCATTTGAGTTGGTGCTGCCTACTTGTGCATCTTTAGTTGACGTTTTGTAACATTCCCAGCGAATTTCTCTTGCTAGCAGGGACTGCAATGTGTTTGGTCTTTTCTAACGTGAACCCTGAAAACGGTGCTCATTGTCAGCGCAGCTTGGCAGTCCTTTCTGTTTTGTGTCTTTTGTGATATCTTGGGGCTAGGTCTGTCTGTTGTTTGTGGTAAGTATTAATCTGGGAAAATGTAGACGAAGGTGACCTCAAGTGTAGTTCTTGTCTGCATTGTATATGAGTTCGCAGTTGTGATTCTGATTCTTTAAGCTGCTTTGCATTGAACATTACTGGATACTCGTTAGCTGTCATTATACTTCATTTCCTACTTAGCAAAGAGCTCTGCAAAAGCTACGCGAGTAGCGCGGTAGTAGAAGTCTCACTTGTCTCACAGTGCACTTTTTCGTAATCTGAGGCGTTTACTATGGAATAACTACTTCCTTACCATTACAACTACAACTAGTGGACACAAGGTTTCGTCGAAGCGTGTAATAGTTGCGCACCTTTGTACTCCAAATATGTGACGTGCCATATTTCGGTCACAAGCCCAAGTGCTGCGACTGCTGGTCACAGAAACATGCAACTTTGCGCTCATTCAGTGGTAAATAAATTCATATCTGCAATGCATTCCATGTAGTAATTATGTCATTTTTTGTGACGTAAAAGTATGAGACATGTTGTTACATCAAATTACATGATGCATACCTATATCTTTCATATATGACACAATGTTCTTTGATCGTGAGTGTGAACAGTGAGAGGTCTTTCTAGCCTTCATAGCAATGCCTGCCATGTATGAAACAGAGTACAGGAGTGCAGTGAGCAGCATAAGGCCTTTGTAGTCACATTCTATGATGTGTTCATGATCTTGTACTTTCTCTTCATAACCAGTACTAACTCAACAACCAAAGCAAAAGTCAGTTACCATTACTGATATATTTCTTTGCTTCAGCCGTCTTGCTGTTTGTGTTATTTTTGTTGCCATTTTCATGATCATATTCTTTGGTTATTCTTTCCAATTGATGTTCTGTAGGTTTTGTTTATCAAAATTTATATCTTTTAATAATGGCAATTTTTCGGGAACTAAGACTACAGACAAATGTGTAAACAGTCATTTACTGTCAGTGAATGCCGTTGAAGTATGGAACATTATTTTCATTTGTGAACATTTTATTTCTACGCCTCTTTTCAAGCTTGAACTTCAAGAACTGCACGAGATTAAAATTAATGTCACGTGTAAAGTTTTTCTTTTATGAACTTATGGAATGTAGTATTCTACTATCTTTGCTTCTGCTTTGTTTTACATATTTGTAGAAACATGCAACATGAAGGCTTCGAAGCAAATTTCTCATGACGTCAAACTTCATAATGTGAAAGTCCTTTGTGCTTTAATATGTTGCACATGTAAAGTGACCAATGAGCCTAACTTTTTTGCATCAGCTAAATGTTCTTGCTCTTCATTTGTTCATTCACTCCGACACTGCTTATTTTTATATTATTTTTTCCTGATATGAAAGTGATAGCTCTACGAGGACTTCCAAGCTGTTTGCGTGCAGCAGAGAGGAACATCTACATTTATACATATGTCAACAGGGAGCTACATACAAATCATTATGCTAAGTCCTGGTTTGGGAAAGCATTGTGAAGAACAAACAGCAATAACACCATGGGAACTTCAAGGAAGTATGCTGAATCAATGCTTCTTGTCAGAATCGTAAAGAGACATACTCTCAACTACTTATGCATTACCTCTTGCCCGTGCTTGCGTATTCTGTTACCCTGTATATGCCAAATATACATGTCCTATGATGAGCCTTCCTACAGACTACAGTTTCTGCAACCATTCGCATCATCTGTCTTGCAGGCTCCACTAGATTACTACAGCACAGCTCTCATCATATCGGTGATGGCTTGTCTACCGGACAAGTAGGCCTGCCTTGCTCCCTCTTTCCAAATAGTGGGATTGACCTAGGCTACACTGAAAGTCTGAATGTCAATGAGTGTTACACTTGCGGCTACTGCAGCAAGGTCTTCACGAAGAAGGGAACCCTGACCATTCACCTCCGTATCCACACTGGTGAGAAGCCGTTCCAGTGCCACCTGTGCCCCAGGGCCTTCACGCAAAAGGTGACTCTCGTGCATCACGTGCGAACACACACTGGAGAGAGGCCGTACCAGTGTCGCTATTGCCCCATGGCTTTCTCACGAAAGCTGCTACGGAGGAACCATGAGCGCAGCAAGCATTTAAAGCATTTGACTACTCTCTGAAGGGTCTCGCCACATCCTGTCGACATTTTATGCGATGGTGGACTGCAAATCAGATGTGTCGACTCAATTTAGTTGCTGTGATGTTGCCTTTGCCAAATGCTTGTATACTTTTCAAGACAGACTGGAATGTACCCCCTATTCGTGAAGGTTTCCAGAGCACAGTATCTGAGAAAAAGGTTAATTTTGTCTCATCCAATGAGGCTGCATATATGTCAGAAGGTGCACTGGGTGCTTCCCCGTAAGAGGGCCCATGTTCGTCATTGAAGTTTTCATTTGAGTGGCGATGTTGCAGCAAAATGTTACCTTTTTGCAGCTTCAGTGCTTTGAAAACTTTTGCATGTGAGGCATGCGAGGCAGGATTCGTACGTCTCGTGCGCCACAGGCTTGGTATATGAAATACCCTTCACATGTGGCAGGAGCTACGTCGGACACACAGGGTGCTGTGTTAACCACCGTAGTAAGTAACATGTGCCTAATGTTATGAATAAAGACGGTGCGCAATTAATTTCACATGGCATGCATGTAGATGTCAGCCACAGCTGTGTGAGCTGCAAATTTTGGGAAGAAGCAGTAACACTGTCTCATGTTAGATAAGTATTTTCATAAGGCAAGAAGGGGACAAATGTGTAAGTGACAGATCAATATCTCTGTACGTGTCTGTATGCAGTATCTCGAGATTGTTTTCAACGTTATGTGACAGGTGACTTGAGCATTGGCATATGGAGTTTGCGCTGGCGTAAGAGGAGGTAAATGACTTGCACTGCCTTCAGAAAATAAAGTTGCTAGTAGAAACTATCCCACCTTCTACTACTAAGTGTCATCTGTATTAGTACCTTTTCTACGAAGATGAGCCTGTACCAAGTAGGCCAACAAGTCCTACTGTAGCCATAAGTATATGATTGAAGTTCCGAAGGCTGTTCTCGGGTTGGCCGAGGCACTCCAAAAGATCTTTTGTCTCACCAATATATGGATACCTGCAGTCCGAGCAGGAGATTTTGTAAGCAATCACCTGTGCCTTGTGAATGGGTGGGTAGTCTCTTGGGCACAGAAGAAATGCAGAGTGGTTGTACATCCCCGGTGTGTTCTTACTAGGTGCCATGTGGTCTTGTAACAAACATGAGGCCCGAGACTGTCTGAGTGGAGAGACTGGCGGACAACAATTAGTTGCACACGCACAGATAACAGTAGTGGCAAACAAGTGCACAAAGAATAGATGACAGTGTTGGGTGTAGTGCCGTTCTTTTGTGTAGGTTTTGGAATATTTCTCGCTCAGTGCCTTTCTTTTATTTGTGTGCTGAAAGGTGTGAGGACAACGGATGTCAGTTGCATGATGAACATGTACAGTGTTTGTAAAAAGTTTACAGGCTACTCGGCACCTTCACCGTAATGTTTCTTGAGCTCTGTCGTGTAGCTCCCATTGTGCTCCTGACACACCACTCATTTTAGATGGGGAGTACCAGATTTACTGTTATTTTTCCTGGTGCTACAAGTTATGGCATATCACAGAAACTACCTTAAACAGCCTGTAGTCAGCCTGGTGGTCTGGCAATGTATATAGCCAGTATAATTTTGACAAAGACTGTGTACAGTGTGGGCAAACGAAGCATTTCAGCCACAGTAGCTACTTGCAGATTTTTTCACTTATCTATTTCTTTGTGTACTGTCTTTACAGTGGCATACAATCCGAAAGACCTTAGAAGTGCCCTCCTTTTGTGCTGCACGAAGGTTCTCGGGTCAGAGGTTCAGAGGATGCACAAAAGCAGTGATCAACTGTGGTTGAACAAAGAATATGTCTCAAGCTGGACTACTGCTACTACCACTACTGCTTTTGCTGCTGCCGCTGCCACCACCAGTATTTTGACAAAGGGACTTGTCAGGGCACTGATATCTTGAAAGACGTCCTTTGTTTGACCATTTTTGATAACTCCTTTTGTGCTGCAACATATTGCAGTGCCAGGAGGGGGGCTCTCACTCTTTTTAGTTTGCCATGAGGGTGCTACAGGAGAGTAGCGATTGCACAAAAATAGAAATGCTGCTTCAAGGTGATGGTGCTTCCTTTTTTTTTGCTGCCTGGTCATGTAACTTCAATATTAACATGAAGGGAATCCGGAAATCTGTCCATCTTGCTAGCTTAACACAAGCATTCTGCGTATACAGGAAACTGAGCGAAAGTTATCAACTCGTGAACTTGTATCTCATCACGAAATATTGCTTTGAAAGGAGCCTGCAGTATGATTGTAACGATTTTCTGGAAGCACAGAGATGACCCGAGTAGCGATCTGTGCATTAGTTTTTGTGCATAAACCACAAAGAAAGGAATGAAGTTAGGAAATTGACAAATACAGGACTGGTGTGGCAGGCACAGAGGTCATCACCCGCAGTGGTTGCTTAGTGGCTGTGGTGTTGCGCTGCTAAGCACAAGGTCGCGGGATCAAATCTCGGCCACGGCGGCCGCATTTCGACGGCGAAATGCGAACACGCCCATGTACTTAGATTTAGGTGCACGTTAAATAACCCCAGGTGGTCCAAATTATTCCGGAGCCCCCGTTACGGCGTGCCTCATAATCAGATCATGGTTTTGGCACGTAAAATCTCATAATTGAATTTTTTTATTGGAGGTCGCTTGGAGATGTGTGTGTGTGTGTTTGAGAAGCTCACATTTGTCTGTCCTGCAGTGGACGTACTGCATGACAATGGTGACAGTGATTATGTGATTGGTGTGCACAGAGTGCCTGTGATGTGTTCTAGCATTGAGCATGTTTCATGATATATTGCAAGAGTGAAATCGATAAAACTTTATTTCGGTTGTCTGCTTAGAATAATATACTATATGTTGATCAGAAGTCATCTGCGTTGGCGGGTTTATACCTGGTTATAATTTCTGTCAGCTTCTTTCAGCTTTCTTAGTGCTTAATATGTAAATTGTTGTAAATATTATGCCACACTTCAGATATGAGATCTTCCAAGATATGACGTTCTTTCCCACTAATAAAGCCTTTGCTTTTTGAAGCTTGTTGCTTCTAATACTCTTGGTGACCCATCAAGCTTTAATGGATTAATAGTGTCTGAACTAGGGATATGTCGCCGGAGCCAGTGTTTCAACAGTATTTGGGGGTCTTTAGCTGCAACAGCAAGCTGGTAGCAGAGTTCGGGAGGTGCCCACTACGGTACCCCAATAGCTATGGCATTGCACTCCCGAGCTTGAGGTTGCGAATTTGATCCCCCATTTCGATGGGGGGCAAAATGCAAAAGCATTTGTGTGCTAAGATTTATAACTACATTAAAGAACCCCATGTGGTCAAAATTATTACAGAGTCCCTCCACTACGATGTGCTTGCAGATCATGCTTTTGACATGTGAAACCCCAGAGTTTTAAAATAAACTGTGCGAGGTGTTCTACTTCGCTACTTTCTGTTATCTCAGTCTGGCATGACAAGTTGTGGTGGCAGTTTTACTTGGACAGGCTCGCGACAAGTCTTCTATATAAAGCTTGGCTCGGTTAATGGTTTGGTATTATGTTAGGGGTGAAATGATAAAACAACAGAAAAGCGTAAATTTATGCCATGTCAATGCGAAAAAAAAAGTTGTTCACTGTATATCGTGAATATGTAATATGAACAGACTATGCTGTTGATTTGGCAGAAAATGTCATTCTGTACTTGCTGCACAGGTACATATGGGTGCAGGAGACATCTGTACAGGCAAACAGTTGGGAGAATCCGAGCAAATAGCTGGTGCAAATCTGTCAACATGGTAGTACAGTAAATCATGTTGAAATCAAGGGAGCTCCACAGCTTCAAAAATGGAGGGACCTTTCGCACCAGGCCACATCCATAACCTGTCTGTTATCCGCATGACCTATACTTGATTACCTTTTGCTCTAGCACACGGTAAACATGTTTTGAAAATACTATAGACATCTATGGTTTCCACCTGGAGACAAATGCCATAGCATTTCAGAAACTAAAATTAGTCAAAAAAACTTTTTTTTCGTAGCAGTGCATATCCTTTGAAAATTGTTTTATTCTATGTGCAAGTCATACAAATTACATCACCTACCTTACAGAAATGCATAATTCTTTAAAGATGTGTATATATACCTTATAGTGTCACCTATTGTTGAATAGAACATTGTAAATGTTGTTGGTATGTAAAACCTGCTCATGTTTTGCAGTGCCTGGGTGTTCTTCGGTCTACAATAGTCTCTACGCACAATCAAGCTGCCTGTGACAGCTTTTTGCCTAGAAGCCTTCCGACATTTCATTGTAAAATAAAGGTTCAGGTTTTGATGTAACTTGTCGCAATGTGACCTTCATTGGCGATGGGCAGCTTCATGAGGGAAAGCCACAGTGCTTGCTTGCGTGGGAAGCCCTCAGGTGTCATGTCTAGCTCAAAATGTGCCATCTTTTTTTTTGGTGCAGGCTTCATCGCTGTACCTCTCCAGCTGGAGCCGTCCCCTCAACAAGGCTTGCATGAGGGAAGGCATCTGCTGCAGCGTCCCGTGCGCAGAGATGCAACAACTTTCCTCACAAGCAAGGGAATGGGCAAGCGACCACACAAGTGCATCTACTGTGGCAAGGTGTTCAAATGGAAGAGCGACCTGCACAAACACCTACGTATCCACACTGGCGAGAGACCATTCTACTGCCACCTCTGTCCCATGAAATTCACACAGAAGGAGGGTCTCGTTCGCCACATGCGAACGCACACGGGCGAGAAGCCATTTCACTGTCGCTTCTGTCCAATGGCTTGTGCAGACGACTCCAACCTGAGGAGGCACGAGGCAACACACACGCGGCGGGCTCCTCACGATGTGTACCCGAGCGCACCGTAGGTAATGTGAGTGTGGTGAGCAATAGGTAAGGGTTTGTATGGGGTGTGTCGACAGCACTTATCTCCGAATGTTGAGAACATCTGCATTGAATCAAAAATAATAAAAGTTGCAGACATCAGGATTTGTATGGTAATTGCCAACAAGATCATCAACTCCTGTGCTTAGTTTCTTAAATATTTACTTTGGCACACATGGCTCCAGTTGCGGAAGTACATGACGGCAGTCGAGGCTCGATACATTACCAGTAAGTACAAATCGCATTAATTCAGCAGTGTTCCTGTATGCACTTGCATTGACCTTGTATAGCTGTTGGTCAGAAGCCAGTCGGAGCAAGGTGTGTTTAGATCCTTACAAGATGGTGTAGAATTAAGTAGGTTTTGCACAAGATTTCACATAACTCCACCAGATTATGCAGGATTTATGTGTGGAACATCACTCTGTATTACTCTGTAAACACTAACACTCGGAAATATGATTTTTAAAAAAATGTTTTTCAGGCAGCCACCACAAACATACACAAATTACTACCAAAGCACGTTCCTGAATAGACGCAGAACAAAAGTTTGAAAATGCAACCGCATCTCTGTGAGAAAAAAGCAAAGTGACACGCGACTCACTTGTCTTCCTTCTGAATGATTATGTGTTATGATCTTAGATAAAGCATATTAAAGGAAAGCAAGGTGTAGTTTTCCCACTGCCACGTAGGTGTAGCTGACCATTTGTCGACCTAGCACCACTTTTAAATGTTAAGTATCTTGAAGGTACAAGTATCAGTTTTAATTTTTAACTGTGATTGCACACAAAATGACTGCCAAGTATATATGTATAAGCAATGCTTGCTTTTAGTGTACTTCGCAGCAGGTTGACCTAAGTTAGCCTATAGAATGGGTTATTGATTAGCAAGGTTATTAATAAGTCATTTAAGTGATGACCAGATCATGAACCCCCCCCCCCCCCAAAAAAAAAAAAAATTATACTTCTGCAAGTACTTTTCATAATTCGATATCGGAGCTAAACACATTTGTCAAACGTTTCTTGAATAATTGTAAACAGTCGAACAATGCGTTAGACATTGAGTTTTTCTAGCACAAGTTCTGTTAGAGGAGGCATAACATGTGATAAACGAAAATAGTGCTCAACCTAAGCGATAATCAAACTACAACAATCGTGAAACAATGTGGGGTAGATCTGATTAACTTTGACCATCTGCGGTCGACTCACAAGCTCAGCACACAAGCATTTTTGCATTCTGTCGCCATCAGAATACGCAGTGCAGTTGCTGGGAGTTCATTTGGGCCTGCAACCTTGAGATTAGCAGTTGAATGCCACAACATCATCACATTGTGAAGGTATGTCTCCAAGTGATCACGAATGCGAAGAGGTTGTTGGTTATGTTTTTGGGATTTGTGGCTCACATACCTTTACTACACAGATCATACACAGAGGAAAAAAAAGTTAGGCAGATCTGATGCACACTTTGGAATCTTTGTTATGTGAAGCAGTTAATTAAAATCTATGAAATTGTTCATCTTTAGCAACACCTTTTGCAGCATAGTGATTACGTGCTTGCCCGGAAAATCAGCAACACGCTCCACCACGCAACCCATCCATGGATTGCGCTGTCTTCGGGATCACATCAGTTTACTACTGCACTAGCTATCTACTAGCTATCTCCAGCACCGGCCCACATTACTCGGCAAGAAGCTCACCGAGCAGTTGAACATGCCAAACCCCAGGAAAGATGGCATCGAAACCTTCGCATTAATAAAAGTGTCATGCACTTGAAGGCCCATTTTTTTTGGTTGCACTGATAATATTATAGGTACCGTTTATAATGTGCCTTTCATGCACAAAAATGAGCGTTTTTGTTTTTTGTCCTCAGGAGAATGCAGTCACCACAGCTGGAGAGTCAAACCTGCGAACTTGTCTTCACAGCAGCAGAAAGGCATGGTCACCGAGGCACTTGGGCGAGCAGGATAAGCACAGTACACATGTGGCTAGACTAGCATCGCCTGTTCTCCGTTTAATGTCTCGCTAGATTTGAACACCGTTCACCCACTGCACTGCACAAACTTGGATGCAGTTCTGACAACACAGCCGACCATCTTAGAGGCTATTTCCACGCTGCACTGGGTGGAGACGTCTTTGGGGAAGATGAGCTTGAATGCCGCATGACGTGCAAGCCTCCGCACTCTGTCCTGGTCACTTGCACGGTGGCCTCCATCTTGTCCTGGAAGCAGACACACCAAACAGTGAGACAAGCATTGTATCACCGAGACGACAGGAAATCTTCAAACAACCACTTGTTAATCGCTGATATCACTAATGCCTTTGTGGCATGGTGGTTAGAGAATCCAGCTATTGTGCCGGTGGACCCCTGTTCAAATCCTACCATCGAACACAATTATTGTATTGAAGCAAGGAGGCACAAAGCAGGTGAGACAAAAAAAACAACAACCTTTTTTGCCACCTCACTTTCCCCTCCTCTACATTCCTTGCAATGTGCGCAACACAGTTGATGTTACTGCACAAACGTGACAGTACTCATGTGAGATTCCCTGCTGCATCTACTTGGCAAGATGTGACTGTAAGCCAAACCCAGAGCAAGATGCAAAGAAGGCAACCAGAGTGCCACCATTATCACTTGCCAGAAATCACACAGAGCGCAGAGCATAAAGAACCGGTGCCCATCACAACAAGGAAACATTGAGTGAGTGATATGCTTAGGCACCCAGGAGTGACACTGGCGTCGGCATTATCCTGGGATCTCCGTCATATCCACTTCCGACTAGGTGTCCATGCTGTCTGTCAAGCTGCTATAATTAAAGGCTGCGAAATTGAACGGTAGGCTATCAGCAACCCCTAAAGTTCCATCACGATTACTTCAATATCATCATCACCCTATTTTATGTCCACTGCAAGACGAAAGCCTCTTCCAGCTATATTCAGACTACCCCTGTCTTGTGCCAGGTGAGCCACCTTATGCCAGGAAATTTCCCTATTTTGTCAGACCACCTAGTTTCTCTGACTGTGCTTCCCTTCTTTTGGCACCCATTCTGTAACTCGAATGGTCCACCAGTTATCAGCTTTGTGCATTGCATGGTCTGCGCAACTCCATTTTCCCCTCTTAATCTCAACTAAAACGTTGGCTACCCCTCGATGCTCTCCTGTGGCTTTCGATTGGTTGGTCTTCATGGAACAACAGCGCCAACACGACAAGAGCCAAACGTGTGTTCCTAGAATGGAGGGGGGCTCACCGATTGTGCGCCACTGAACCTTTTAAAATGCTTCTAATCAGTCGCCGTCGCACGTAGTGCGATTAGGGGCGGACAATGCGGGAGCCTTTCTTCTGGCATGCTGACGTTGCGCAACCTGTAGCGTTCGCTGCTCTGTGTAGAGTTGGTGAGCGTATGTGGCAAGGGGGAGAGAGTGCGAGTGGACAGGGTAGTGAGGGAGAGTGAGAAACAGCAATGGCCGCGCTTTCGTTCATCAAACGCCTGTAATGTTGCACCATTTCAAAATATTCTTGCTACTATATGTTCATAGTAGACTAGTGCACATCTGCCGCTAAGTAATTTTCAAGCTCAGGGTGGTTTAAAGGACCCCTCATAAAATTTGGCCATTTTGAGCTGACAAGCACAGTGCATACAATGTGCACTAACGATTGTGTCTGCTAATTATTACATCCATACGCGCCGTGGAAAGAGCTTAAATTTCAAACCAAACCCCACTTGCCCTTCTCACAGGCATTGTGCTCCCAGCCAAAGAGTCGATGCCAATCGCACAAGTGCACCTACATACATGGCAGTGTTGTGGCGTCACTCACAATGACGTGAGAATTATTCAAGGCAACATCAGTTATTTGTTTAATCCGTTGCATCAATAGACCAATTAATGTTTAGAGAAATAAAACATACAAACCGAATGTCTGTGTGTTGTTGTTTTACTTTGCACCATAGCAAGAGAGATGGTACTTCAGTTTCGTCTGCTTGTTCCCATGTCTACAGTTGCGCGCACAGAGGACGAAACGATGTCATTTTCTACCGTGTTTCAGCACCGCGATCGTGCTCTTTCATCCTCTCGCGTAAGTGCTCATGATTGTGGCACTGACTTATACTGCTAATCAGGTGCTCTCGTGCAGAGCGCACAAAATTGTCCACTGTGTGAAACGAGGCAAACACAACAGCTCATGCACGAGACCGTCACCGGAAGTGTACCACTCAGAAAAACGTGAGAGAGTGAATAAAAAAAGACGAAGGCAGGGCCCGTGATGTCACCGTTACGCAATCCTCTGGCTCCGATATGAGAGAATGCACGGAAGGAATTTCGCTTACGGAGGCTAGACGGGGAAAGTGGAGAGAGTGTCTATGTTGGCGGTGACGCTCGCCTCCTGAAATCATGGGTTCGCGGCACTTCAAATATATCTCTGCCATTAATGAACTAATTTGAAAAATTCTTGCGGTAGAACACTCCTTAGAGGGCACGTGACAACTTCCAATGTATAACCAAAATTTGCTACATGGTCTGGTGAGGGGCTTTATAAGTGGGAAGGGGTTATTCTCATGGAACACAGTACGTCTCCTTTTTACATGAGCGCACATGCCGTCTCCGATCACAGTACGAACACCGAGACGTCTAATAACTGTGCTGGCAGCCATTCAGAGCTACGTCTGCCGTTGCTGTGCCGACTTGGGGCCTTGCTCATCGTTACAGTTTTTTTGTGCGAAACACATTAACGGAGTTCTACTGTAATCATCTGTTTAGGCGCTGACCAACACCAATGGTTTTCCTTCAGTCTCATCCCGAACACCGTTGAAGTGCGACACCTGCAGTGCTGCTGGCATGCTCCTCACCATGCAAGCGTTTTGAGAGGCCTACAGTGCATCGCCACACCTTGCTATGGCTTTTAATGCTTCACCTTCGGATGAAGCAACATTTTTTCGTTAGTTACAAGCACATTAAGCCAACAGACAATGAAACCGAAAAAATACAATTGTACCTGCATCTTGCAATCGGATCTGCTACAGAGACGTGCACTTGCTTAGGTGCTTATTTCGATGTCAGTAGTTTGCTTCTTAATTAATTCAGTGATGTGGGCCAATAAAATCAAACTTGCTTTGAAACTTGATTAAAAACAAAGCACCACCAAGTGCAAGGTCTTCCATAGCTGCTAAAATAAGTATGCAGACTACTATACTGTGGCCTGTAAGAAAGAGTCAAATATCGCTGGTCACTAACCTGCAACTGACTGATGAGAAGCCAATGAATCACGTGTCCTCCTTTCAACATCTTCGGCATCAGAGTAACCCTGCAAAGCAGAAAGTGGTCACAAGCAACCTCAAAACACCATTGGAAGCACTCAATGACACACCCCAAATTATTTTGACAAGCTTGGATTGTGACTTTATAGAGCACTGAATGAGCACTGTCACAAAGCATACAGTTCTGCACACATCTTTATATGCGTGCTGAGTTTATGGCTGCTCCCTTAAAGAAACATAAAATTCAGTTGTTTATTTACAGAGAAATGCGCCGGACTCCTGATACCACCACACAGTTGTCAACGCCAGGCATGCCTTCTTGTCTTGCTCTGTCATGTTCACTACACGATAATTAACAAGAAAATAAGTAGAGTTGTATTTACTAAGATAACCTTCTAAGATACCAAAACAGCCAGTACGCCTGATAAAAAAAAAGGGTCAGTAGCGCCCGAAGGGTAAAGCGCTGACAGTGATAGCAAGGTTTAACACTGCTTGAACTCCGCGGACTGTGTTTTAAGCATACGTGGGCGCGAATGTAAGTGGATTTGACCTACGTTGCCATGCAAAACTTCTTTAAGTTTTGGTACGGCAACGACAAGTTTAACATGTCGTGTAAGTGCCAAAACTTCTGGCACGCTTAAAAGCTTTAACATGTCGTGTAAAGCCTGCAACGGCATTGCACAGGCGCCACTACACTGCCCGTAAAGAGCAACGCCATTGAAATTACATCACTTCCAGGTTGTGAGCACTAACATTGTTTTGCTCTTTTTAATACTCCCAAGAAGAGTTAAGATAAAAGACATGCACTGTAAATGAAATTTTTCTTAACTTTTGTTTGCGTGCTGCAAAATATTCTGAGGAATGAGTCAAAAAGATGAGACTTGGTTTGAGCAACTATGGCAGGTGAACGGTACACATAGCATCTACCTTGCATATACAGTCATAAGTAACGTACGACATACATGTACATAAATATGTACGGGACATCACGGCAATGCCGAAAATTCGCCTGGATTTCCTTATGTAATTGGTATCGCAATAAAACAAGAAATAGGTGGTGCCACTGCCTTGAAGTTCCTGCGTCACCTTGCATTGACATGGTAGATTTTGACCGCGCCTGCTCAGGCCCAGTTTTGCTGGTAAGGATGGTCTACATGATATTCTAAAGGAAATCAAGTTTCAAGAACTTGTAGTGAGCCACAACGGCACAAATACGACAAAGTACATTGACATCACACGGACGTAACGCCGCTAGGGCTGTGGCAGCATATTCAGAAAATGTAAGTTTGACGTTCACTTTCTCTAGTAATCAATGTCTTCCCGTAAAACAAACGAAAATGAACTTTCAAAAATGTGCTTAATCAGCCAAATCTAATTTAGTGTTTCTCTTTAGTGACTCTTCAAAAACCATCGAAATTTTATTGCCTTCCTTGTCGATTCATTTAAGGCATCTTTTGTTAGATGGATATGAGCACTTTCTTTTCAGTTCTCTGCTGTAGATATTTATCATGAGGCTAAAGTTTCTCAATTAAAAATGTGGTGGGAAAGGCAGAGAGGTTAACCGGAGGAGCTTCTGGATTGCTACTTTGCACTGGGGGAAGGGTAATGAGAAAAAAATTGACGGAAATGTGCGAAAATTTTTTTTTCTTTTATAATAAGAAATAGAGGAGGTGGGGAACGTCTGTGAGAACTATAGTCTCTCTCTCATAGGTAACCCAATCATAAAAACTCCAAGAGTGCCTCGGTTGACTTGTGGTGTGACGACTCTAGGGGCCAGTGTTCCAGGATTGTCTGCTCTGAAAGCGGTCAGGTCGTCAAGACGGACCGTCACGCTGCGGTCATACAGCTCACAAATGTGAAGCCAATTTATTTGCCAATTAGCTGCTTGACGAGTTGATTATTTTGATGGTTAATAGCAACATAGGAGCCACGAGAGATTACTTAGTGCGGGGCTCGTGGTTGATTTTGACCGCCTACAGTTCTCTAATAAGCAACAAAATCACCGCACACAATCGTTCTTCACATTCTGCCCTCATCAAAATGTGGCTTCCATGGCTGGAAATCACACTTTCAACCTTTTGCTCTAACTGAGAGAACACCGTAGCCACTGAGCAACTGTAGCAGGCAATGTGAAGTCAATCAATGTCTGATCAGGACAGCAGTGCCTACACTTTCTGGCTGAGGCAGTGATGATTACGAAGAACGTAGTTTGATCCACACACCAACTGGCCCAAGCACACGAACTGCAATTGTCAGCTGAAGAGGCAAACAGTTATTAACCTACCTGTCGTGACATCACCACCACCATGTTTATAATAAATCGCACTGTTGCCACGAGCTCTTCCAGAGTCTCTGTTCAGACAAGAATATTCACATGCCATAAGGAAGCGCAATACGAGTTCACTTTTGTTTTTCTGATTGAATGATGTAGCCCATGGCTTAGGCTGCCTTGCGTAGTAGGTATGTCTGAGACGCAATCGGACGCCCATCACAGGAGGAGTTCTAAACAAACTGGTGCCACTCAGTGTTCCCAGCGCCTGCTGCCTTGTATACTGATGTCACAGTAAGCTTAAAGCAAAGGGCGATTTGAAGCTAGCTCTCGATAACTCACACTTCTGATGTTCTAAAGTCAATACAATAGACCAAAATAAGCTTCCTTTCGGGGTGCTTTCAGCTCACATTCAGGGCAGCCCACATTGTCTAGGAACAGGTGGTGACATCACACTACCTAAAAAGCATGGGCTCCTAGATTGCGGCATGTTGAGCTATTGCAACAGAATGCCGCAATCTTGGAGGTCATGGAAAAGCTGATGCACATGCAGAACATTCTCACATTGTGATGCTGGATAGTGCTTAATAAAAATCGGGTCCACCTTGCACATCACTTTGTGAGCTGTTTCACTACCACGAGCAGGCTGCACCCCCGCACGCAGTTATTTTCCCCTCCTTTTGACGCTACGCCCCTTTTGATGAAATTACAGCCATGGTGCCATTGCTCAAGTGTGAAGGTGCAACATGGAGAGCAACCATTACTTTTGCGGAGGGAGGATCAGGTGTTTGTAGGAAGGCAGGCCATGTGCCCTTGGATATTCCTCTATACATGCGTACATCACGTAGATTCAGTGGTACTAGAAACGTGCAAGCTGATTCCTGCAGAATGTGCCCACCAAGTCTCACAACTCACCAAAAGTGCCGCACTCTTGGCAGTAGAATTCTTGTTGGCCACTAAACTGCACGGCTCTTCAATTGGATACAGCGTTGGCACTGCACCTACTATCAGACGCTTCCTATAGCCCACGCTGAAGTCACGTGGTGTCTGGAACCTGAAGCAGCGAGTCGTAAAGTGCAGCGAGCACACTAAGCTGATCTCGTTGATCGGCGGGCTCCAGTCGCGGGCACCACCACAGGGGCACCCTCGCACAAAGTCAATCCAAGCCTGGCGCTGGGACGGTTTGGCAGGCAAGGGGTACAGGATGGAACTAGGTGCCAGACCGCGAGCTGCAGACTGGTACGACACACCGTGGAGTTCTCGGCGCAGCAGCACCTGCACAGCTGTTTGAATGAACGTGTGCTATAGCAAAGCTCTGGCAATCGTGCCCAACTCATGGTCGTGCCAAGACAAGCGTCTTGCTTTTGTCGAATGTTGGGGCTTAAGAGGACAGACTTTGGCTAGCTGCTCTTATGTCAGCCCGATGACTGACAACTTATCAATACACTGGCACTGATTGCAAACATTATCAACACATACAAGCAGCGTGCAATAAATGCAGATTCTTGCTTTGTTAACCATTTTCAAGTGATTACTGTTGCATGTAAACATCACAACTACATTGTCTTGCCCACTGGAACAGTATCACATCTGTTTGTAAATAGCATGTGGTTATATGCAGTGTGAAAGATGAAGAATTATGCAGGCGCAACTAAATGTTGGCTTTTAAATTACTTGAATGATGCATCAATTACTGTTGTTACTTAGTCTTACATTCACATCAACAAAGCAGTCCTGGCTCCTTATTCTCTTCTAACAATGTATGTTTTTTATGGTACGCTTTGATTCATTTGGTGCTGCACGAAAGAAATAAGTGATGAAGATAAGATTTAGAAGGGTACTGCTGTGTATATGACAAAATCTTGACACAAATCCAATTAAATTTAGCCTTAACCTAATGAACTTAGCAACTCCAAGCAACCGTAACTCCCAGTGCATAGCATTTGTAAAATACCTCGTTTAGGGCTGCTTTATATGTTGTGTCATCACTATAGTTTGTGCAAGCAACTAATTCTTTCAGAACACTTGATTACATTCATGAAGTTGCTGTTCCACATTGCAGAACAACTCCATTATTAAATCCATATCCACCACAAACATATGAGTGGAATCACCTTCCCGCATCATTCACCACTTTTGAAAGTTGTAGCATTCATGAAGGTATTAACTAACATTGTATGAAACTACCTCTTGTAACCTGTAGGGCTGCTCTTTTCTTAGTCTAACATTGTATAGTTATTAAGTTTGCCTGTGGTTTTCTCGTCATGACTGTGATTCTTTCTGTGCACACGGACAGCTTTCTGTGGCAATGAAGGAAAAGCTACAGAGGCGGAACTTCTGCACAAGTGCCTGCACTACGCCAAGTAGTCCAGCAGAGTATGATAGCGTTTTAGTTTCTTGGAACAGATACTGAATCAGTGTGGCTTCCATGTGCAAATGTTTCACATTTGCACAAACACAGACGACAAAAGCAAAAAGATAAATCAAATTCACTTCTCAGAAATTTATTTTGTGTTATTTCGCTGTTGTAAATAAGATGTTAATGTATTCTGGTACCCAGTTTAGGCTAACGCGGATGAAACTGTGGAACGTTTTGCAGGAGCACTCTTATAGCTTTCACTTCATTGGCAGAGAAAGTTGTCCGCAAGCATAAAATGATTCTCACTGACATGCTCTGACATTTCGTTTTCCATCGATAACACGTTTTGTTATGTCTATTTTGTGTAACCACTTCCCTCTGTAATGACTTTGGACCTTGAGGGAGTTCTAAATTAAAAAATCTAACAATTTCACCCAAAGGGCAAAGCATTGAAAGTAATAGGATGGTTTAACTCCTTAGACAGAGTTATAAGCACACACAGAGGCGACATGTAACATGCAGCTAATTGATGCTGTGTAGCAGAAACAGTGCCCTGGCAGCTATCAGGCGCCTTGCAACGCGTGCGTGACGAAGAGCGTCGCCACAGGCACCGCTCCTCAGCGGTGCACAAGTTGAGATACGTCAGCATTTGTAGCTTGAAGTGTACTGTCTGTTCTGCTTAAACCACGGTATGAGCCATGTTGTGGTATGCGCACAGCTGCGCGTCAGATCAGGAAAGCCCCCTTCAACGACATTCCCGTGAGTAAAGAGTCCCCAGCATCGGTCATCCCAGCCGACCAGCAACGCCGCAGCCACCCCATCCTTTCGTCGTCTGTCAAGAACAAGTGCCCTGTCAAGTCTCCCCACCTTCCGCTCTCTCCCCCCTCCTCCTATCTTACGATGGACCTTTTAAAAGCTGCACACCGCCACCTCCGAAGAATAGCCCCTGAAGAAGGAGCCGAATTGGCTCCGAAACGTCGGGCTAATAAAATTCCCTTATTTGATTGGAGTCACTCTCTAAGTCTGCTATAAAAGAACTACGCAAAGATCACTCTGCGAGTAACTACGAAAATATTTCTCATGGACATGCTCTGACATTTCGTTTCACATCGATAGCACATATTGTTATGACTAATTTTGTGTAACCACTTCCCTCTGCAGTGGCGCACCGACGGGGGGTGATTCGGGGGTTGTAAACCCCCCCCCCCCCCCCTGAGGCCGACTTAACCCCCCCCTTTTGTTTAACCCCTTTTCTTTCCTTACGCATTTGAGTGCTGCAACTAAGATGTAAGACGCGCAATCGTCTGCACACTCGCAAAAAGCGCATTTTTTTCACAATTTCCCGTGAAGAAATCGAAATTAGTGCTGTTTAGATGGTATTGGCAAACCACCTAATCGGCGCACGCCTGAAAGCGAAAAAAGAAATTTCGCCTAGGCGAACGTTTCAGAATACGGCCCCAGCGGCCATTTCGTTTTTTTTTTTTTTTTTTTTTTTTTTCGCGCATGCGCACTGGTTTCTGCGGAGGGCCTGGGTAGAGTGACCTAGAATATGGGAGAGTGTCCAAAGCGCCGGCTCCGTCGAGGGCCTTTTTCTGTGAACTGCCGCGCCGCGCCGCTGCTGCTCCGGACCCGTGGGCTTTTCGCGCTCGCGAAGCGCGCGGGAAGCGAGGGCTGTCTGCTACGCGCTGTAGCTTTTTGCGTTCATTTTCCATGCAAAGCACTTAAACTTTATTTAACTTCAACAGTGTGGCGCTGCATGGAGCTTATCCATCTTTGAGCGTTTCTTTGTGCTTGGGCAGCAAGATAATGCAAAAACTAACGTATTAAACTCATCAGCGCGGCCTATAGCTCCGGTGCTAGAGTACGGGAACGGTATTGCGGTAACTGTGCGTGCGTAGAAGCGAGATAAATGAGTCCGCGCAAGGAAAGAACGTAAAGAAAGATGGGCACGTGGGCAATAGCACCATGCTTGCAAGAATAAGAGTAATGAAAAAAGTAAATTAGTCGCGAAGTCAAGTGAAATACTTACGTGCGTGCAGTGACCGCTTCGCTCACCACTACGCGCTTTTCACTCACGGTTGGTAGTAGTTTAGAGCTATATGCATATGTATTTATTCATTAATTTTTTAGCCTCGACAATACTTAATCATGAACAGAGCGCAGTGAGAAGGTGTAAGGAAAACAAGAGAAGGAGCAGAGACGGTATTAACGCCGCAATATTGTTGGCCAATTTCGCTTCAGAGATAGCCTACATGAAGAATTCTTGCTGTACGCTATCTCTTCAATACAAACTTCGCGCACGATGTACCTTAAGGTTCACCGTGAGCGAAGCTGGTTTCAAATTCAGACATTCGAAAGAAAAGCCATTCCAGCCAATAGCTAAACAAACATAAAAAAGGCGAACAAAGATATATTTTTCTACATTGAAATGTATAGATAGCTACTACTGGCCTAGCTATTTACTCATTTCTTCTGCAAAAGTTATGGAAGCAATGGCCTTGTTTTATTAATCCATGAATACTCTCTGAAATTACCAATATATAACTTCTCATGATATAATTAATAGTCATTGCTTAACGTGTGATTTTTTAGATAAACTAACAAGCATTCATGGCGCGTGATGATGTTTGTGCTTGCATTATATTGAGTGGAAAACAGTCTTGAAAACTGCAATCTTTGACGCACTACAAATAACGCTATTGGTTTTACATATCCCTAAAATAGTTACCTTCAATCAGTAAAACATGAGAAGTTTATGATCTAGTGATTAGTTGCCTCTTTCATTACGTAACTACAAGTACGTAATTATTTATCAGTTAGTATATTTGCTGTGTACGAACTATAGCGAGCATACGCAATAAATATTCCTAAAGTTACTTTCACGTTAAAATTCCCTTAGTGTTTGCAATCTTGAAATACAAGAAGGCGAAAGACGAGTTGCACATCCGTAAAGCAACACGTTTCCGTTTTCTGACGTTCGCTCGTAATTATGAAATGATACGTACGTACACAATGTTGCACTGTTAGCATTTCATTTATTTCGGTTTGTCTTGTTTTTGCCGCGTATATTTCTCGCGTACCTTTTACCTATACACGCCGTGCTATAGCTTAGTGGCTTTGGTAGGTTGTACTGCTAAGCTCGAGGACGCGGGTTCGATTTCCCGCCACGGCGGCTTACATTTCGATGGAGGCGAAATGCATAAAACACCCGTGCACATAGATATAGGTGCACTGTAAAGAACCCCAGGCGTTCTAGATTACCGGAGCCCTCTAAAACCGCGTCTCTCATAGCCATATTGTGATTTTTGGATGTAAAGCCCCAAAAATTATCATTACTATTATTACCCTTTACCTGTGCTCTCAGTTCTTCATGATATATGGGTATGTTCGACACGTTGACATCGAGATTGGCATTCAACACGTTCTTATCGTCACACCCACACCATCAGAGCGATTTCTGGGCGAAAAATGTGGGTTTGCACCACACGTGACATTGTTGTCGTTAATCGTGACGTGAATGCAAGTATGTCAAGTTACTAATGTCATGACCCATCTTATTAGATGACCAGTCATCTTAGTCACACATTTGTGCCTTTCCACGCTATACTTTGGAATATATACCAAGTGAACGAGACGCGTGAGTTACGCGGTTTGTATTTATTTTTGGTGCCGCGGCCCCACCGACGAACACATTACGCTTCCCAAGAGCCTGTTAAGGATTTCGCTTTAATAAAGAAACAGCAGAGCGCGGGAGGCAGTCTTATAAAACAAATCGCATGCATGAAATAAAAGAAAGGGAACGATAGGGTGTAAAAGCGTTAGCATGAGCTAGCTATATCTTCCATGTTCTCCTGGTTGTCATCGCGATTTCCAGCTTATTTTCTTCTGCAGCACGTTCACGTTGCTCATTCCACGCATAACTAAATGAAGTAAGCACGCGGAATGCGTTACTCACACAGCTCACTTGGTCGCTCGCTTGGTCCGCGTAAACGCGGACCAAGCGAGCTAGAAGGAAATAGACAAAATACCCATATTCACAGCCGGCAAACGCGTTCTCTGTGCGGTGAGTCACTGCGGTATTACCTTGCGGTGACGTCGTATTTAATACATCCCAAATAATTGCGATGTTGGCTAATAGCAACCAAAATATCAGGCTCGTAGCAGACGCCCGCCGCCTTAACGCGGCTTCCGCAGCGGAGAATGCCCACGGGTCCGGTACAGCAGCGCCGCGGCGCGGGAGTTCACACAAAAAGGTCCTCGCTCCTCCCATGCATTCGCGCGGCGCTTTGGACACTCTCCCATATTCTAGGTCACTCTAGCCTGGGTACGGAACGAGCTTCCAAAAGTGAAGCCAAACGACCGTAACGCCGCTTGGGGCGCTGCGATCGGTAGCACACAGCCGGCCGTGGCCGGCCGTGGCTCAGAGGTAGAATGTCTGCTTTCCATTTTTTTTACTACTTCATGCGTTGATTTTTTTATTCTTTATACTGCTGCTTAACACTTGCTTCCGTTGCTATACAATACAACAAAAAGTCAAGCAGAAGTTGAAGGAATAATAACAAAATAACAATGTTTTGCAGTGAATGATAATGTTTGCAGCGCCACCTCACAGGAATCAACAAAACTATTCCAATCAAAGCATGGCCTCCGAGAACGGCACGCATGCAAAACCCCGCCGACGCCTGCTTGACAGGCTCCGCTGTGCGCTCAAGGCTCATTCACACTAGGCCGACACGGCACCGATTTTGGTCAGCCGACTGTTGGCGACAGCATTTTCCGTGATGTAGACTGCTGTCGCCAACAGTCGGCGACAGCAGTGTGAATGAATGAGCCTTGAGCGCACAGCGGAGCCTGTCAAGCAGGCGTCGGTGGGGTTTTATATGCGTGTTGTTCTCTGAGGCCATGCTTTAGTTAGAATAGTTTTGTTGATTCCCGTGAGGTGGCGCTGCAAACATTATCATTCACTGCAAAACATTGTTATTTTGTTATTATTCCTTCAACTTCTGCTTGACTTTTTGTTGTATTGTATAGCAACGGAAGCAAGTGTTAAGCAGCAGTATAAAGAATAAAAAAATCAACGCATGAAGTAGTAAAAAGAAAGGAAAAACATTGTCTCCGGGCAGGATTCGAACCCCGGTTTTTTGCGTGAGAAGCAGACATTCTACCTCTGAGCCATGGCGGGCTGAGTGCTACCGATCGCAGCGCCCCAAGCGGCGTTACGGTCGTTTGGCTTCACTTTCAATGCATTGAAAATGCAGCCGTTCCGGGCACTCTCCATGTTCTAGTACACTCTAGCCTGGGCACGGACGGACGTTTCGCCTAGGCATACACAGCTTCGCTGTATTAAGAGTTTATTGACAACACAAAACTTGTTTTCTGTTTCTTATTTCATCGCAGCACTCACTTAATATCAGCCTTCCGAGCGTGGTACCTCCGTCGTTGCGCTGCATTAATCGCTTCGCGATCTGGGGGGCTTTCCGCTCGAGCCCGCCGCTTACGGGCAGCCTCCTCGGCACGCTGATCACTGGTTCGTGTCGCCCGCCGCTCTCGCTCACGCTCACGCCTGCGGTCCCGAAGTTCGGCCTCGTGAGCAGCTTGTTCTTCGGCAGTACGCACTATACGCGGCCTCCCCATACCAGCGCACGCAACATACTACTAACTGTCAGGTTAGAGATGGGTCGCTCAGGAGCGAGCCGGATCTTTTGAGCCGTAATACGAGTGAGCCGGGGGAGCGGTTCTTTTGGAGAAAGGAAGCCGTCTCGCTCTCGTTCAGTGAGCCGTGCCGGACCGTTCCGTCAGCGACTGAGAGCCGGGTACCCGGGTCTTATGCAAAACCCCTGCAAAAAAAAAAAAAAAAAGTAGCGTTATTCGTGTCAGTGTGCTGGCGCCTCCCCTCTCGTCCGTTTTGTAGATTGTAAATCAAGTTAGTTGAAGTGCGCAGCCCGCTCTTGGCTGGAAAGATGGGCTTGTGCAACTATCCCGCTAGGGCACACCAGGGCGTTGCGGTTCGGAGCGGTGTAGTAAAATGAGAAAAGGTAACGTTGATATCGAGTTTAACGACAAAATGGGATGTATGTAGAAGCAAGGGGCTGGATTTGTGTCGTGCCTGAAAGTGTAAAAAATATGCGGTGTTCAATCAGAAGTGCTCGTACTGTGTTTAGATGCATGACATAAATCCCCTGAGAAAGAAACCTGCATATTCGGGGTCTTTAAACTTTAGAGAAGTTTATGCCGATGGTGCGGTAGCGGTTACGACTTGCCGAGTTGGAAGTATGGAAGTGCTTTATAGAACATTTAAGTCAGCGAAACGCTTGTACTGGCAAAAAAATGGCTGCGGCTTAGCTCAGCTAACCCTGTCCATGTAACTCTGGATGAATAGTGTGGTTGACCGACCGTTCGTTCACTTCCTCGTCCACGGCCGTTGGGGCTGTCGTAGATTCGTCCAAAGCCTGCCTTTGTCTACGGTTGTGGTCCCGCTTCCGGCGTTTTGCGAGCCGAACGGCTCGCTCTTCCTCAGTCTCCGACGCTAGCTTCGCGCGCTTGGCATGCCGGACCCTCTCCAGTGAAGCAGTTCGCCGGGCGATATCCGCGGGGTGGTCAGACGCCGCTTGCCGACGACGGCTCAAAGCCTCCCGCTTCCGGGCAACGCTCAGAGAAGACGGCCCGGCCTCGCTCTGATCCATGGCCAACATGGAGAGCCAAGCTCGGCGAGCGCGGCGTGGTCAGGCGGCGACCTGCGGAGCGCATCGGCCAAGCCGGCGGCGGCGGAGCTCGGCGCGGCGAGTCACGTGATGCGTTGCCAAGGCTACGGCGCAGCTGCGGTCAAATGAAGGTCAAATTGCTGGCGACGGCAAAACTCGGCTCGATTGGGTTAGTAACGCTTTCGCTTTACAGCCATCCCCGCAAGCAAGCAGGGCCGAACGCGAGCACCAACAGTGACGGTACACTAAGAAAGAACAAAGACAGGACATTGTACTGTCTTTGTTCCTTCATAGTGTGCCGTCACTGTTGGCGCTTCATCTTTTGAAAAACCGTCTGTCTCAATGATTCATTTTCTGCTAAAACAGCACAAAAATAAAAAAGTAATAGTAATAAGTAATAATAAAAAGCTGTTTTATTATTACACAAAACATGTTTTGTTTAATTTTGAGGACTTATTACTAGATGTACAATAATATGAAAGGTAAAAAATATCAGCTGGACTCTAAAGTTGGAAGACAGACGCCTCCTAATAAGTAGGAGGCATTGAATAAAGTTTACTCACCTACAATGCAGAATCAAGCGAAGAAAAGCAAGAGTAGATGACAAGTTTCCAAAGCGAGCGAGAATCTTGTCTGTCTTCCAACTTTAGCGGCCAGCTGATATTTTTTACGTTTTATATTATTGTACATCTAGTAATAAGTCCTCAAAGTTAAACAAAGCATGTTTTGTGTAATAATAAAACAGCTTTTTATGTGCTGTTTTAGCAGAAAATGAATCATTGTGACAGACGGTTTTCCAAAAGATCCACCTGAGCGAGCCACCTGAGCACCTCCTATTTATATAGGAGGCGTTGCTTTATTGTGGTGGTGGCGTCGAGCAGAGGTAGAACACCCGGCTTCTAATCTGAAGGTCGTAAGTTCAAATCCTCCTCCAGTCCACATTTTCAGGCATGGAGTGGCGCCTGACACCGGCAAAAAATATATATATACATATTGCAACACCCAGTGGGGCTATAGACGTTTTCACAAGCGCGCCTCCGATGGCCAATTCTACCTCTCCAAATTTTCGATTGATGATTTAATCGCGATTAATCGGTTGATGTGGTACGAGCAAAAACAGGAAAGCAGGCACTGCACATGAGGGTAAGATTCTTGGCACAGCATACTGTTTCATGTGCCACCTGAGCGTGAAGCTGCCTGCTCATGAATGAGTGAATGTTTACCGTGGTTTCTTTAAGTTGGCAGTTAATTTTAGTTCGTTTAGTTATGCGTCATGAGTGCTGTGTTATAGTACCAAAGACGCATGGATTTTGTCCCCTTTTGTAGATAAGTAGGTGTGAAACTATAAAATATATATTGTTGTAGTGCCTGAGGTCAGCGAAGCAAGGCAACTAATGTTCTGTGTTGTAGCTAGACTTATTTGCTTTGAGTTCACATACCGTTAACACTTTACCTCCCGAGTTATCTGTGATAAATAATTTCCGAAAGTCAAGTTCTTTCTAAGTGCTTGCTTGAATTGGCAAATTAAATAAATGCCTGGAATACACTCAGAATATTGTATTTATTTGCAGAACACCTATAAAGATGTGTTTAATTCTAGAGAGAGTTGGCTTCCCTATACTGCTTGAAATTGGCTTTTTCAGCGCCAGTAACGTGAACAAAAAGTTAACGTCCCAAACACAACTTCTGTGGCCCATGAGAGTTGTGATGAAACCGACTGTCACGTAGAATCACATTTAGTCATCTAGCAGGGCCCTATTACGGCACACGTCAAACCCAATATCACAAGGAGTGCCATACCGCTTCAACACTTCGCTGATATATATATATGTGTGCGTGTGTGTGGCGGGGGGCCCTCTAAGGTGGTGACCAGCATAGCGCGTGCACTCACACGCATATATATATATATATATACCGGTTGCCATCATATGGGGGCCCCCCCTTCAACTGAAGGAAGACTTTAAGCCCTGCAGTAGGTATAGCTCTCACAAGTAAGACAGGACCTAATAAATAAACGACAAACCATGAAAGTGTCAAACTCAGACCAGATAGAATTCGTTGAACTGTCAAAAGTGATCAACAAGAAGAAAGTAAGGGATATTCGAAATTATAAAGTGTGAAAGGTTGAGGAAGCAGTAAAATATGGATGCAGCATGAAATCAGTGAGAAGAAAGCTTGGCATAGGACAAGGCAAGATGTATGCAATGAAAGATAAGCAGGGTAATATCATCAGCAATTTAGATGACATAGTAAAAGCAGTGGAATAATTCTATACTGGCCTGTACAGTACCCAGAGCAGCCAAGCTACTTTCATTCGAAGTATTGATGAACAGGATACAGAGTCTCCTTCTATAACTAGCGATGAACTTAGAAGGGCCTTGCAAGACATGACCCGGGGAAAAGCGGCTGGAGAAGACGGAATAACAGTTGATTTAATCAAAGATGGAGGAGATATCATGCTTGAAAAGCGTGCGGCCCTTTATACACAGTGCCTCACGACTTCAAGTGTACCAGAGAGTTGGAAGAACGCCAACATAACTAATTCATAAGAAGGGAGACGTTAAAGAATTGAAGAATTATAGAACCATTAGGTTGATTTCAGTAATGTATAAAATATTCACCAAGATAATTTTCAATAGAATCAAGGCAACACTTGACTTCAGCCAACCAAGAGAACAGGCTGGTTTCAGGAAGGGATATTCTACGATGGATCATATCCATGTCATCAATCATGTAATTGAGAAATCTGCGGAGTGCAATCAACCTCTCTATATAGCTTTCATAGATTATGAAACAGCATTTGATTCAGTAGAGATACCAGCACATAGAGTTTCTCACTATAGTATGAAACTCTATGTACCAGCAGTCATAGAGACATTGCGTAATCAAAGAGTACAGGAGGCATACGTGAATATCTTGGCAAATATCTACAAGGATTCCACAGCTACCTTGGTTCTCCACAAGAAAAGTATAATGTTACCTATCGAGAAAGGGATCGGGCAAGGAGACACAATCTCTCTAATGCTATTCACTGCATGCTTAGAAGAAGTATTCAAGCTCTTAGACTGGGAAGACTTAGGAGTGAGGATCAATGGTGAATATCTCAGCAACCTTCAGTTTGCAGATGACATTGTCCTATTCAGCAACAGTGGGGACGAATTACAACAAATGATTCAGGACCTTAACTGAGAAAGTGTAACAGTTGGGTTGAAGATCAGTCTGCAGAAGACAAAGATAATGTTCAATAGCCTGGCAAGGGAACAAGAAATCAGGATCGCCAGTCAGCCTCTAAAGGAGTACGTTTATCTGGGTCAGTTACTCACAGGGGACCCTGATTATGAGAAGGAAATCTACAGAAGAATAAAATTGGGTTGCAGTGCATACGGCAGGCACTACCAAATCCTGACTGGGAGCTTACCACTATAGTTGAAAAGAAAAGTGCAATCATTGCATTCTACTGGTGCTAACATATGGGGCAGAAACTTGGAGGTTAACAAAGAATTTCGAGAACAAGTAAAGGATCCGCACAAAGAACGATGGATCGAAAAATGCTAGGCCTAACGTTAAGAGACTGGAAGAGAGCGGTGTGGATCAGAGAGCAAACAGGGGTAGCCGATATTCTAGGGCGGTGAATGATGAGCGGTGAATGATGATCATAAGATAAGGAGATGTCCATCACAGTGAGGTCATACTAGAGTCGTGCGTCGAGTCCAGTGGCTTGAAGGAAGATGACCACAGCTTCGCTGTTGGGTTCTTTATTCTATGCTGTTGGCGTCAGGCCAAGGACCGAATGCAATCTCGTCAGATATTGGTCTTTTAGTCACTCGTTGAATAGTAGAAATGTGGCTCTGCCGTTCACGCGCGTACGCTGGGCAGGAGCAAAATATGTGCTTAAGTGTTTCTGGCACTTGGCAGCGATGGCAGTTGGGACCGTCCGCAAATATCTCACTAACAAACATTTTTGCAAGTGAAGCTCTGCTGCGTGATGCGTTTGTCGAGCTTCGCTAACAAGACTTTCCATTTGAAAGTGTTTTGACATCTTTTCTTTTGTCCGCCATGACGCCCAGAAAAGCGTCATCGCTGTTGACATCAACGCAAGACAAGCAGACAAGTTCGATTCGTCAAGTACGGCTAGCGAGTTTTACGGCAGTGTTTCGTGTTTTTATAGTTTTAACAACATTTGTGAGCGAAACCTTGTGTGCTTGGGTTGACGGCTAATTGCTTCCAGTCGTACAGCCAGTGAAAGAATGATCCACTCCTCTCAGCTACACGGCGGCGACCAGAGACAGCCTCTGACAGTGATCGCAAAACTTCATGGATATATTGTAGTTAGCAGCAAAGTTTTGCAACGTATGCGCAAACGTGACGGAGCAGTAGATGAAGGGTGTTTGATCATGCCAGCTTGTTTGGGGCACATCGCCGCACTCAAGGCCCGCGTAAGCTGGCGCGAGAGCAATTTCGTGCTTGGGTCTTAGAAAGCGCGATAAGTATCAATTTAAGAATGTTGTGATAGAAAGACAGAAGTAAGGCCGATAATTATAAGTGGAGGCTTTGGCGAACTCTTCTGTATTGCGTCATCCGCAGTGCGCAGTGTTGCTGTAAATGAACGGATGCTATGAGCGTCTGTAAAAAAGACTATGCACAGGAAACAAGAATCTTTCTGTTTATTTCAGACTCTCTTGTACATACTTTTTTCATTAATGTTTTTGCATTCGTAATCCACCTGCGTGTGCTCTGTATTAGTCTTTTAATAAGGTGCTTTAATATTTTATGTGATCTATTCACAAGAAAGCCCGAGAAAGGGAGAGCCAGGCGAAGTGATCCTGCCTGAATCTTATTCTAGTGAGTACTAGTAAGCCCAGCTGAGTATAACTATGGTGATTCTGAGTCCAAATGAGCCCTGCTGACTGAAAGTTTGGCGAGTCTGAGCCCGAGTGAGCCCTTAGCAAAAAAAAATATAATTTGTGAGTGAGTCTGAATGAGTTCTGTTCATTTCCGACCTGTGGTCTGCAGAAGGTTGTTTCGCGAAAATAGCCCAATCTGTAGTGCACGAGAATGTAGGTAGTGCGCGATGACATATCTTTTCACACAAGCAAGTGTCTCACTGGAAACAGTATGGTTTCTCTTCCGCGTGGACCCTGCACACCAAATTTGGTGCCCACTGACTTCCCTCTCCTGAAAATTAAAAGCCTAGCTCAAAGGTCACAGTTTTCACATGTTTGCTGCAAGTAAGCACGAATAGTGGAAGGTGTTCGACTTGTACCTGGAAGAAACATTCCAAGACATATTTGCCAAGTGTAAGGAATACTGGGAGCCCTGTATTGCTGTGCAAGGGGGCGATTTCAAAGGTGACAATGTTTGAATGTACATAAATAAATTTATTGAAAACAGAGCTAGTCTCGAAACTTTGATACCACCTCGTACAAGCCAATTATAGAAATTGCCAGATTGTTAATTCTGCACTAGATGCATCAGCGTTAGCGAGGCATTGAGGAAATAGTCTTGATACATTGTCCAACATGTTGTTGCTGGGCTATCAAAAACGCTGACACTTACAAATTAACCTTACAAATGCCTAGTGTTTACACATCCCAGGTGTGTTCTTGCCATGCGCTGTTTTAACGCGATAGCGTTAAGGGCGGCCCCGTGTGTCGTGTCGCAGATAATCCGGTCTCGGCGTTGGTGCCCGCGGCCGAGAAAATCGTCCCCAACCACGCAGGCCCTCCAAATATATTTAGGTATGCCACACCATTCTATCATTAATGTTGCTCATATTTTGTCTTGCATGCTTGGCAAAGCTATTCCTCGGAATTTTCAGAATGACAATCCACAAACAAATGTCATGAAACAAAACACCCACAGCGCATGCCTTTTATGTTAAATCTTCTCAGACTGAAATATTAAAAGTACGAAACAAAAACGGAAACCTGAAAATTATGCTTGGCGCGGCTGTGCAATATCTCCGGGATCGCCCCACGCAAGAGGCCGCGTTTCTACCAGAAAGCTCGCCCTCGTGCATAGCGTTCGCCGCCAGTGTTTCCCGGTAATCATTACGGTTGCTTAAGCTGCAGTTGTCGGGAAGCGTGAGAAGCAGTCGGGGATCTTTGAATACTATCGCGTTCCACTCTTAAAAGCGAAGCTTAAGCATCCTCCGAATTTTTTTTCGCAAACGCACAGATAACAGTACCTGAAAATAAGTGCATAATGGGTGGGTGACTGTTGGATTTTGTGCCATGTTTTGTTTTGGTTTAGGAATGTTTGACACACAGTGCTTTTCTTTTATTGGTGTGCTAAAAGGTGTGCCAGGATAACGGATGTCAGTTGCATGATGAAATGAGTAGCCTTTGTCAAAAGTATACAGGCCGCGCTGCGCCTTCACCCCCTATGTCTTTCTGCTCGGTGGTGTGGTTCCTGTGGTGCTCCAAATACACCAGACCTCTTGAGTAGTGAGCGTGAGAATTTTTTTTCCAATCTCGAGGGCGTTGTGACTTGTAGCATACCACAGAAACTCCCTTACAGCCTGTAGTAAGCCTGGTGGTCTGACAAATGAACCCGTATTACTTCTGACAAAGACTAACGTGTGTGTTGCTGGCACAAGTTGTTAACAAAGCAACGAGAACATTTATTAGCAAACGAAGCATTGCAGCTCTTTTCACTTATCCATGTTTATATGTACTATCTTTACTACCTTTGCACTGGCAAACAAGCTCTACATACTTCAGTGTGACCACAGAGGTTCAGAGGAAGCACAAGACGAGCGATCAACAGTGCTTGAACAAGGGGTGTCTCAATCTAGACTACTACTACTAATACTACTAACACTAATACTACTAACACTAATACTACCATTGCTACTAAACTACTACCAACCAATATTTTGACAAAGGGACTAATCTTCATCGAGGCACTGACAAAGGCAAGTTCTTTTCAAGAAATAATAGGCGTTTCTTATTTGATCATCTTTAATCACTTCTTGTATGCTTCAACATATTGCTGTGTTAGGAAAGGCCACGTTTCGATGTTTTTCTCTTTGGCATGAGTGAAGGCTGGGGGATGCTACAGAAGAGCATTGATTGCACGAAAATGGAAGTCCTGCTTCAAGGTGACACAGTTTTTTCTTCTTGCTTTCAGGTCATGAAACAGCGATATTAACATGAAGGGAGCCTGGAAATGTGTCCATCTTACAGCTTGACAAAAGCGCACCACATGTACAGGAAACTAAGTGAAGGTTTCCAACTGGTGATCTTGTATCTTGTCAAGAAATTTTTCTTTGAAGAGAGCCTGCTGTACGATTGTAACCTTCTGATGTCCTGAGGAGTAATCTGCATTAATTTTTGTGCATCAGTCATGAAAGAAGGGATGAAATCAAGAAATTGACAATTGCAGGGCTGGAGTGGCAGGCACAGAGAAAGTGCATGAATTGGAGGCCACCTGGAGATGTTTTTGTTTGCGTTTAAGAAGCTGACATTTGTGCTGCAGTGGACTTACTGGATGACGATGGTGACACTGTTTGTGTGATTGGGGTGCACAGTGTGCCTGTGATATGTTCTAGCATTGTGCATGTTTCATGATATATTGCAAAAGTGTGCTTATAAAACTTTCCTTTTTTAGTTTGCTTAAATAATGTTCATCAAGAGACCATCTTCTACGGGTGTTAAAGAAACCCAGGTGGTCAACATTAATCTGGAGTCCCCCCACTATGGTATGCTTCATAATCAGATCACAATTTTGACAGATGAAACCTCCAAATTTTAAAATAAAGTGTGGGAAGTGTTCTACTTTGCTACTTTCTGTTGTTATTTCAGTCAGGCGTGACAAGTCGTGGTGGCAGTTGTACTTGGACAGGCTCACGACAAGTCTTCTTTATAAAGCTTGGCTCGGTTAATGTAATGACCACTCGGTTTGGTATTATGTGAGGGGTGAATGATAAAATACCAAAAAAGCTTAAATTTATGCCATGGTAATGGAAAAAAAGTATTCACTGTATATCATAAAAATGTAATATGAACAGACTTTGTTGATTTGGCAGATAATGTCATTCCGTACTGCCTGCACAGGTACAAACGGGTGCAGAAGACATTTGCACAGGCGAACAGTTGCGATACTTGAAGCAAATGGCTGTGTTGTACTGTGTATCGTGTTCAAATCAAGGGAGTCTCACAGCTTCGAAAATGGAGGGACCTTTTCCACCAGGCTATCGCCATAACCTGTCCCAATCGCGTACCTTGTACTCGATTACCTTTTACACTAGGACACAATAAACATGCCTTGTTGCTGTCCGGAGACAAATGCCAGAACATTTCGTAAACGAATATTAATTTATATTGTTTCTTTGTTGCTGTTGTTGCATCTTTCTTTTCCCCTTTTTATCCCCAAGGCCTGACACTGACATCTGCATGCACTCATTGTCACCTTTTCTTTCGTGAAATGTGGCAGTAATACTTTAAATGTTGTTACATTAAAGACTTAACTGGCATTCTTTTTTTTTCGTGATAACAGTGCATTTCATTTGAAACTTGTTTTATGCTGTATGCAAGTCATACAAATTAGGTCATCTACCTTACAGAAATGCAGAATTATTAAATGTCAGAGATGTGTACATATACCTTAACTATAGTGTTACCTACTGCTGAATGCAATGTAGTATACGATGATAGTATGTAAAACCCGCTCAAATTTTGTAGTACCTGGATGTTCTCCTGTCTACAATGGTCTCTATGTGCACTCAAGGTGCCTGTGACAGCTTTTTGCCTAGAAGACCTCCACGGTTTTATTGGAAAATAAAGGTCCTAGTTTTGATGTAACTTGTCGCAATGTGACCTTCATTGACAACTGACAGCAAGTTGACAGGTACTGTGTCTTGCTCAAAACATGTAATTTTTGTTTATTTGTGCAGACTTCTTCACCATATCTCTTCAGCTGGAGCTGTCCCCTCAAGAAGACCTGAGCGAGAGAGGGGATCAACTGCAGGCTCCCGAGTGCAGCAACAGCACAACTTCCCACGCAAGCAAGAGAAAACGCAAGAAATCACGCAAGTACCCGTGCAAGTGCAGCTACTGCGACAAAGTGTTTGATCACAAAGGCAGTATGGACAAACACCTACGCACCCACACTGGCGAGAGACCATTCCCCTGTCAGCTTTGTCCCATGAAATTTACGCAGAAACAGAGCGTCGTGCGCCATATGCGAACACACACAGGCGAGAAGCCATTTCACTGTTGCTTCTGTCCAATGGCGTTCGCCAACAAGTGGGATCAGAAGAAACACGAGGAGATACACACACGGCGGGCTCCTCACATTGTGTCCCTGAGTGCACCGTAGCAATGGTCATGTGGTGAGTGATAGAAAAGAGGGTGTGTGAGTGGCATCCATTGCAAAATGTTAAAAACATCTGATTAGAGACAAAAATAATAAAAGTTGCAGACATCAGAATTTATATGGTAATTGCCAACAAGATCATCAACTTCTGTACTTAGTTTCTTAACTGTCATTAGCACACCTGTTCCAGTTGGGCAAGTATGTATACGATGACAGTCGGGCAGTGGCGCACCGACGGGGGGGGGGGGGGGATTCGGGGGTTGTAACACCCCCCCCCCCTGAGGCCGACTAAACCCCCCCTTTTGTTTAACCCCTTTTCTTTCCTTACGCATTTGAGTGCTGCAACTAAGATGTAAGACGCGCAATCGTCTGCACATTCGCAAAAAGCGCCTTTTTTTACAATTTCCCGTGAAGAAATCGAAATTAGTGCTGTTTAGATGGTATTGGCAAACTGTCAACCCCCCCCCCTGGCAGAGATCCTGGGTGCGCTACTGCAGTCGGGCCTCGAGACATATTCCGTAAGGGTAAGTACACATCTAATTAATTCATCAGTGTTGCTGCAAGCATTTGCATTGACCATGTAATGCTGTTGGTCGAAAGCTAGTTGAAACAAAGCGTGTTTAGATCCTTAAAGAGTGGCATAGAATTGAGTAGATTTTGCTCAAGACTCCACATAACTGCACATTCTTACACAAGTGAGGAGTAAAACAGCTGTTGACATTGGTATGACCCTGTAAGCACTTTTTTTTTCTTCTTGAAATGTCTTGCAAGCAGCCACCACGAACTAACACAAATTCCTACCAACGCACATCATTGAATGTATACCAAACACAAGTTCCACTTGTACTACAGCCTTCTGCACAACTGAATTTTATGGTCCCAAATGAAGCATTTTATTCTGACAAAAAGGGGCCTTGATTTGATTCTTTTTTTAAGGGATATCTTCAATCTTCCCTTTCTCCAGAACACTTCTAAAGCATTTCAAACCAATTTACTTCATAATTTAGGCGTGCAAACCTAAGCAATATAGATGTATTTTTCATTGCCACAAATGATAGTCAGAAACAAGGAAAATTCTTTCTATTACAGTCCTTTAAAATCAACTTTATGCAAAACAAAGTTCAGCACGAAAGAAATTTTTTCACCCATTCTTCCTTTGCCAGGGAAGGTTGCGAAGTGTGCAAAATTTCGTGAAGCATGGAACGGCGCACAGTGCTTTGCCACACTATTCACACCAGGCCCTGCACGAACCACAAGTAAACTGACAGTGGGAAACGCCACCTTTGAAAAGCTCCTGCCTAGTGGCATCCAAAAAGCACAATTTCATGAATGTCGTCTTTGAGCACTGACAAAGTGCTGCCATCTACATTGTAGGAAAAAAAACTTAGTGTACGCACTCTGTTCGTCCAAAGCAAAGTATACCAGTATATTGTGTTGCTGAGCTAGGCTTGTCCAGAAGTCTTAAAGGGGCCCTGAAACACTTTTCAAACATAGTAAGAAAACATTGTCAATCTGTTAACGAGGGTCCTGAGAACATGAGCCAAATATTATTGCACTGCATGCAGCAGGGAATTTACAATCTCCTGTCAAAAACGGTGAAATATCGCTTGCTCTTGCTTCCGCATTGTCATGCAGCAGCATTACAAACAGCTGGACCGATAACAACTATTGGCTGATTTTGTGATGGCAAGAACATTCTCAGTAATACAGTTGTTTCTCACTTGAGTTAAATAAATGAAAAATATAATTTTGTCCTGTTTAACTTCGACACTTGGTTGACCCTTTCTTTTTTCAGCATTTGACATTCTGGAATGTGCCTCTCTCCTCGATTTTATTGTTGCTCTTTCACACTGCAGCGAGGAATAGGAGCTATTAACCCCCAGTGTTTACAGCTGCTTCAAAACACATGCCCAAGTCTCGGGCGACAGACTCGCGTGCACAGCAGCCCTTCACACTACCTGCTTCGCAAACCCAGCTTTCTTCTGTCCTGAATTCTGGCACTTAGCGCAATCAGGTGGAGAGCGCAGTAGTGAAGTTAGATGGCACTTGGACGCAGCCAGCAGATGGTGACAGCGACACAGGTACTCGCATTCCTCCTCATGTATAAGGTGGTTATGGCTACTTTTATTTTTTTCCTTTATGACTACTGCTACGTGTTTCTTGCATGGACAAGAATGGCACGTAACCCCCCCCCCCCCCCCCCCCCCCCCAAAAAAAAAAAGAAGAAGCATGCACAAGAATCATTTGATACTATTTTCATGTTCATACAACATCTACAGGTTGCCTAACCGACCATTTTTGCAAGTTCCTGCAAGTGGCTACACTTGCAGAGTCTGGCTACCATGTGGTCAGATCCTGGAATGAATGTTCATTCGAAACTGTTTTGACACCCCGTCAGGTAAGAAGACCTCGTCTTCAAAAAAATTCGGCCAAAACTCGCCTAAAATGACTATCAAAGCACGCAAAAGCATTCTGTTGAAATGAACCAGGGCAGAGTGAGGCGGCACAACGAGGCTCCACTGCTTTATAGAACACGTGACGTCACGTGCCGAAGGCGGAGCCCGATTAGCCAGATTCCGAGAACCTGACGTCACTCGGATCCACAGCACCCGCCTAGGGCAGAGCGAGCAAATGTGCCTCATCACACACTGTCGGAAATAGATTGTCCTGTTTCGCCTAAATTGTCCTGTTTCGCCTAAAGTCCCTCCATCCACGCGCCAGCGCCGCTTTTGCTGGTCGGCGAAAACGCGTACGTAAGGCCTTTAGTTTCGCCTTGCTTGGTACAGAGTCTAATGTCCCATTTTATCGGGGCTCTTGGTAACATTATAATGTGCGCTAGAATTGCGGCTCTATTTCTGGGTGTTTCGCGAAAACGGCTAGATAGAAAGAAAAGTGTGGAGGTATTCTCGGGCGATCACTATCGGCGACAGCAGACCAATAATGGCAGGGCAAAGCCACTGCAGAGGCGAACACTAGTGATTTGGGCCAAAGACGATTCAAGGCACCAGCGAGTTCCCGCCTGCGACGCATACGCGCCCTATCGCTCAAATTCTATATGTGCACCAACTCATCATACGACCGCAACTTCATCACTAAATACTTTTTTGCAAGTGAAGAGTTGCTATGTGGTGTAGAAGGTTTTTAGCTGGGCTTGTTGGTGCACACATGGTGGAAAGAGGGCCCGATGTTGAAGAAATAAACTGAAGAATGGTGTTTAGCTGGGCTTGTTGGTGCATAACATGGTGGAAACAGGGCCCGATGTAGAATAAATAAACTGAGGAAGGATTTTTAGCTGGGCTTGTTGGTTGATTTGTTTGGTAAGGCTTCGCTAACACGACTGGGGGGGCCCATTCGAACTGTTTTGACAACTCGTCCGCGAGCACGCCCAGAAGAGCTCCATCGCTATCAGCATCAAACAGCGCAAGTTTCGCGGCATGGAGAAAGGAAAAAAACTCATGTTTCGCTACTGTTAACCCAACGCCTCCTATAAAGTTTATTTAGGAGGCGTTGGTTAACCATAGCACAAGTTGATGGGTGTTCTGTGAAATTGGTTCTTTATTCTGTGATAGCACGGGCCGCGTGACCATAGTTTCGCTACAGTATACTAGAATACCTTGTACACTGTGCTTCGCCTCGCGTGGTTTCGCCAGCGGAGGTGGTGCGCGTGTTTTCTCGCCAGTGAATTTGATTGTTTTGTGTTTTGCCTCTTTTAACCGTCCAGCAACATTTCGCATCTTTGTCGTCGTCCTCGTGAGTTCAAGATGGGAGCGAAACCTCGTGTGCTTGAGTCGTGCATTCAGTGAAAGCATCATCCACTCCACAATACAGTGCCACTTAAGCACACGGCGGCGACCAGTGACAGCGATCGCACAGCTTCGCAAAGTCGCGTTCCACGACAGGACGCGCATCTTGTCTCTGAATCTGCTTGATTGAGAGCCCGCTTTCTCGGCCTTCCGAGAGTGGTTGGCTACATTTTAAGTGCTCCTACTTTTTTTTTTTTTTTTTTTTTTTTCTTTCTATAGGTATGCTTCTTGACTTTTCAGGTGTGCGAATGCCAGTCTCCGGTCCCGTCAAGGGTCGGCTAGCCGCGGTTTTTACTAGCAGCTTCCCCGTGGTGTTTATGGACTCCCTAAATGAAGCCATATAGCCCGTGGCGCTCGTCCCTACATATGGTGGAGCCATTCGCCAGTTTATACAATAGTTTCCACACATTTCCTTGGTCTTCGAACAAAATCAAGTGTGTTGGCAGTACTCCCCTCGATCTTCGACGCCGTTATTTAACTTTCAATCCAAGCATTCCAAAGTAGTAAAAAACGCAATTGCCATGTCGTGCCTTAAGTCTTCTCTCACCACATCGTGCATGCACAAAATGAGCGCCAGTTTTAATGCACAGGTCCGGCGCCTATTAGAAGCAGGTTATCCTAGCGTAGCAATGGCCATTGTGGCTGCACGCCTAAACAAGTCGATTTCGCGGGGGACGGACGTGATTACAGAAAGCAGTAATAGCAAGAAAAGAGTCGTGGCTATTCCTTACATTCATTCAGTAGTCGCACAGGCTTAAGAAAGTTGCAAGTAGATATAATGTTAATGTTGTTTTTACTGCTCCCAATAAGCTAGGTAAGATATGCGCTGCCGTGCAGAGGAAAAAAGGATCAGGTCATAGGCAAGAAAAGAACAGATATTTGTCCAGTGAAGCACATCAGGAACAACAATTTTACTGACTGTCATATGGGTGTGCTATATAAAGTTCCCTTTAGCTGTGGCCATTTCTACGTAGGGCAAACAGGGCAGTGTATCAATCAGAGGCTAATGGAACATGAACGGTCGTTCACCGGTGGCTCGCCTTCTAATCTTTCCTTACATTGCCAAGATTGTAACTGCATGCCCGAGTTAGATGAATGCGCGATATTGCACAGACATAAGAATGAAGATATGCGTCTCATGGTCGAGGCTTGGCATATCAATAATGGTGGAAGTGCGTGTGTAAGTCAGCCTTCGATTACTTTGCATAAGGAAGAGATCAAATGGGTAATCTCACGTAGACTGGCACGTGTAACCGATTGGCACGTGGTGCTACCATTCCAGAGCATGTGCAGATGAGTTTTGTACGTGTCTTCTTTCTTTTTTCGCCTCAGTGCTTCCTTCAGTTGATAGCTGGCATTCATGTTGTCCACTTCTCTTGTGTCCGTGTCTGCACGCCTTACCTTTTTGCATTATGACTCCTTACCAACTAGCTCAGCTTTCTGTCGTGCTAAGCTTTTGTGTTCAACTGTAAAAATTTTAGACATATTGATAAAAGGGGGGGGCAGACATAAAAATTTGTGTTAATTTTTAACAAGATCATTAACTTTGGTACTTGGCTTTTTAATTAATTGCAGTTGAACCTGATTGAAACGAACATGGATGTAACAAATTATTAGATATGATGAAGACATTTATTTCAATGAGTATTCTACCACTGTAATGAAACACAATGCTATGACGCCGCATGCTTTCAGACCAAGACTTACTCCATTTCAAGTTGCCTTGTGAGAGGGCCACGAAATAATAAAACAGGAAAATCGCCCTGCCTTATGCCATTTGACATATTGTATAATTGGGATGTGAATGGACAACGGTTTCATTGTAGCACTCGTGGAGATGGCAGATGTAGCAAATAAGCGCATAACAAATGGTGACACTGTTGTTTTGGTTTGCAATATTTGTCTGGCAGGTGCTTTTGCTCATTGGTGTGATAAATTGTGTGTTGAGATAATGGATATCAGTTGCGTAGTGTAAAATGGGTGCAATGCTTTACCTTTACATCTTTATATGCTTTATCTTTACATTGGCATACAACATTACCAGACATTAAGCTGACCATTTTTTTGTGTGTGTTGCAGCATTTTTGCGAGGAGGGTTCAATAGAAAGTGTCTACTGCTCTGAAAAAAAGAAAAGTGCTGCTCAAAGATGACCCATCATTTTCATTTCAGATCATGGAATTATGGCAGTAACATGAAGCGATTCTGAAGATCTGTTCATCTTAGAGAAGTTCATCGTAAGAAACAAAAAGTGACAATGACATCAAGAACTTGAAGGGAAGGGCAAGTGGTCTCTTGAGGAAGTTTGTAGGCTCCCTGCCCCATGTACAGAATTAATGTTTGGCTCTGGTGTTTGTGAGATCATTCCCTGATTTGGCACTTTTATTCACCTTATTGAAAAAGTGCTTAGTGCTCGTTTGTGGGCACTTTTTCTGATATTATCACCTTTTATTTGTTATCTGTGTCATCGCCATCTCCATCCTGTTTCTGCCACTGCTGTTGATTTAGTTAAACATGTGTTGGTGCTTGTTTATCATTGAGCATATGCAACAAATGAGGATTCAGGTCATGGTTGAAGAACATGATTGTGACTTGATATGCCCTTGCATCACGCATTTTCAACATATATTGCGAAAGTGCATTTTGTGAACATACATTTTTATTTCGCTTTGTTTCATTATTACATTATTTGTTAGAGGTTGTTAGAACTTCTAGTGTTCTCCCAGGTTATAATTTCTTTCAGCTGCATTCAATTGTTTTAGCTCTGCAAAACTAAACATATTGATTGAAGTTTGTGCCCCATTTTGCAAACGAGATATTTTCTTAGAGAACAAGACAGTCTTTCCCATAAATAAACATTTGTTGACATTATTGAACAGACATTATTGAACATCGCTTTGTCTAAGTCCCCATCACCGTGATTATTGCTGCTGTTCAAGCTCTGCTAGGCAACAAACTTATGGGTACTGACGTCCTCTGTGCCATCTGTGACATTAGACCTCTCTGTACATTAATGCTTTTCACGACATTGTATCATGGCGCTGCACACCATGTGGTGCAAATGAAAGAGCAGACAAGCTGCAGCGACGCTCTCTTTTTTTCAACTTCTTTTTCTTTTTTTCATAATTATGGCTGCCGAGTTGCAGTTGCGGCTGTTACACCTGCACGGTACTTGAGAGTATATTGTGCATTGCACGGAAACAAAGTTGATATGGAAAGTATGGAAAGATGACAAAGTTGAAGTGCCTCATTGACAATTGACTGCTTTACGACGGCAAGCCACATTGCTTGCTTGCATGAGAAACCAACAGGTGCCTTGTGTTTCTAAGACCTAGTAATGTTTCTGTTTGGTGCAGACTTCATTGCCGTACCTCTCTGGCTGGAGCTATCCCTTCAACAAGGCTTGAATGAGGGAAGGCATCTGCTGCAGCATCCCGTGCACAGCGACACCGCAGCTTCCCACCCAATCGAGGGAAAACGCAAGCACCGACACAAGTGCAGCTACTGTGGCAAGGCGTTCCAGCAGAAGAGCAGCCTGCACAAACATCTACGTGTCCATACTGGCGAGAGACCATTCTCCTGCCACCTCTGTCCCAAGACATTCACGGAGAAACAGGGCGTTGTGCGCCATATACGAACACACACAGGCGAGAAGCCATTTCACTGTTGCTTCTGCCCAAAGTCATACGGAGACCCTTCGGCTCTGACAAGACACAAGGCAACGCATGCACGGCAGGTCACTTCTAATGTGTCATTGAGTGCGGGGTCTCCGTAACACAACCCGTGCAGTGAGCAATGGAGGAGTTGGTACAGTGACTTCCAATAATTTGACCTTGAGGGCACCAATGCAATCAATTAATTTGACTGGGCGATCAAAATGAAGAAGAGGCAGAAAAAACTATCAAACTCAGTGCTGTTTGATTTGGCAGTATTGCCAGCTTCTAGCACGCCCCCGAATATAACACTCAATTTGGGCATATAGCAGACACTATGTGTAAGTTAGTGTCCATCAATGTAACTCTCGGAGAGTGCCTTATCGCTATCTATGGGCCACAGCTTTTCCATGATCAATCGCGTGTTTATACTCCACATTTATCGAGCTAACATGGAACCGGATTCATACGTTTTAGAAAAAAAAAAAAACGGGACAGAAAACATACTTACCAGGAAAACGTATGATCCCAGGTCGATAAGAAATTTGGCAAACTCAAGTATAGTTGACATATACATAAGACATAGTGTTGCGCAAATCATTGGGGCACGAGACATTGAAACACATCGATGGGGACTGAGCGGCCTGAGATGAGCATTGTCATTTTCTATTGTGTGATGTTTTAAGACGGCGACTGAAAACCAAAGAGAACCTAGCTAGTGGACAATGCCAAAATACGATGCCACCAGAGCGTGCTCACTTGCGCTGCCTACAGCAGGGAATGGCTGCATGTTTGGGTTAGCGTGCAGTATGCTTCCAATGGCACTACTCCACACACACGCATACAGTGAAACAGATAGGTCAACATGCTTATCGCAATAGGGTTAGCAGCGATAGCTGTGAATGCTGACCTGCCAAATTCCGCGAAGTATGCTGGTACCAGAAGCGGAATGTATGCGTGTCGACATTCTCATGTGACAACGGCAAGCGAGCAGTGTGGGGAAGCTGCTGTGGCAAACACCTACTTGTTTTCGCCTTTTATTGTTTACGTGGGATCTAGCAGCCAGAAAATGTGTTCTTGTACATGGAGGTGTCGATTGATTTGGCCTCCCTCCTCAATTTTCTAGCCTCCGGGTTAGCTCAGATAGTAGAGTCACCACCTTGCAGATGTGTTTGTCCCGTGTTCAGTCTCTGGGCCGGGACGAATTCTTCATCACTTGTGAAGCTTTCTGATAAACCTGTATGGATGACAATTTTGAAGGGATACTTAGAAAGAAACCTTGAATCCATTCAAATTAATGATGTTTCCTTCTAAATTTTGTTTTCAGTCTCCTGACTGAAAAAAACCTCGTTATAACCAAGTTGCATCCGACCCGAAAATACTTTTGTGATGTCCAATATTTGTTAGAAATGTGTTATTCATTGCACACTGATGTCGGGGGGAAAAATTCCAAATTGCTTCATTATATCCGATAATTGGTTATCTCTGCATTAGTTGTTGTGAGGTTTGACTGTACTACAGGGTTAAGTATTCACAAACTTCCATTTGATGAACTTCTCTCTTAACTGCTTCACCAGTTCATTAGAGTGTTGTCACGGATTTTATAACATTTCTTCGTACTTGGGAGGCTTTAGCGCAGAAAGAATTCTCAAACGTTGCTAAGTTGAGCCTCTGACTCGTTTGGAATGCAATGTAATCCTCCATTTTCAATAAATAGTTAACCAGACTCGAGCCCTTGTCAATATTCATGATGTCAGGATGGAGGCTGTTGGTGGGCATGGGGTTTTCTACACAAGTCACTAGAGGGATACCTAGTGCTAATGTTCCACAGGAGCAGCAAGGATGGCAGTTCGACCGACATGGAAATACTAAGTGTATTTCCTAAACTTCATCCTTGCAGCTTCAACATTTACATGTGTTTACATGTAAATGTAAACATGTGTTTACGTTTACATGAGTTTTATGTCCACCCCTCATGTAATGCCTTCGGGCACTTAGGGTGAAATAAATGAAATAAAATTCGCAGTGATTATTAATGTGTGTTGAGACGTGTTGCCTTCGTGCATTTAGAAAAACGTGATTGCTTGGAAATTTAGTAAGGTGAAGTGGTAATAAATAATACAAGAACATCTGTGTACACCCATCATTCTCATGCTAGCTGAATAATAACAGCACCAGTGTTTCCTCCGGTAAATACTTTGGAATACTCTACGGTTCCAGAAACTTCAAAGTGGCATTGGCACCCGTCTTTTGTTTTACTGTCCCTCCTGGCTTATGCCGCCTTCTCTTTCGGTAAGTGCGGCCTTCTTGCTTTAACAGAAGCATTAATTTTATTACAGCTTACCTTAAGACGGCCTTGAAACATTTTGCTGTGTACTTGAGCACAATGAAATGAGGGCCATTTGAAATTTTCAAAAAGGAGAATATGAGCAGAGATCATATGAGTGGAATGTTTACTTTATTCAATTCCATCCTAAGCTCTTCTGTCCCCCTCAATGGGGCTAAGGAGGTCCAGTCCGGCCTAGCCTTCCTTCCTGAAGCACTGGTTATGTATGTGTGTCACGGTGTAGGTATGTTCACCGCAGCGAGTTCTTGAACTTGTGAAATAAGACCAAATTTTGGAAAAAAACACTGAAGAAGAAACGCTCTCTGTTGCACGCGCACAATCATACTTTATAAGTCTTCAAGAACAGAGCACATTTACGAAGTATTAACTAAAAACACACTAGATATAAAGTTGCAAATTATTCAAAACTACACAGATAAAACATCAAAGTTCACGCATCACCCTGTTTAGACGTGGAGTGTTCGAGCACATCAGAGGCTTAGGTAATGCAGGTGGCGAGTGTCCGCTGTGACTAGGGCCTTCCAAGGGAGATGGCGTCGGAATGTATTCCAGTAAGGTAAGCCAGGAGCATAGAGGCTGTGGTTGGTGCTCCGCTGGATGCCCCACAGACGTACACCAGCTCTACACTTTGAGCCATAGGCCCAGGAGCACCAGGCATAGGCAAGAGCTCAGACCAATAGTCTGACAGGCTGCTGCCTTCTTCTCTTCGCTTCTTCTTTCACAATGGTGCCACTTCTGCATTCCTCGCTCATGCCACAATGGTCTCCGAACATTCTTCTTTTTCGTTAATGTTTTTTTTTTTCTCTGCCATTGCAGGATCACGCATATCTTCGTCGTCATCATTGTCATCATCTTTTGTTTGTGATGGCAGCACGTGCACCTCGTGACAATGCGAGACAGTGTTATTTGGCCATCACAAATGTAAACATTTTGCCATATGAACTCTCTGGCGAGTTCTTGCCTGGTGGGATTTGATCTTGTAAGAAATGTGATGCATGAGACTTTGTGTGATATCTCTCATGGATGCCGATTTTATTGTTGCGCTCACACGGAAGACAGTAGAGACAGAGCAGTGCATAACAAGTGGGTGACAGCGCTGGAGGTAGTGCTGGTGTCTTCTTTTAGTTGGCAATAGTTGTCACACAGTGATTTTCATCATTTGTGTGCTAAAGTGAGTGTCGAGGTAATGGAAGTTGGCTGCGTGGTGTATGACATGCATCACCGGCAGAACTTGTTGACAAAGCAACAGAAACATTTCGTCATCATCACCAGCCTGTTTATGTATGAGGACGAAGGCCTCTCCCATCGATTGCCAGTTACCCCTGCATTGTGCTGTCTCACCCTGTCATATGCCTGCAAGATTCCGAATTTCATCAGACACCTAGTTCCCTGCTATCCCTGACTAGCCTCCCCTCGTCTTGTTGCCCATCCTGTAATTGTAATAGGCCAATTATCTGGCCTATGTACTCAATCTCCTGCCACACCTCCATTTCTTCCTCTTAATTTCAGCTGCAATATCTGCTAACCCTGTTTGCTCTCTAATTCACGCCACTGTCTTCTAATGTTGCACCTATCATTTTTCGTTTGCTGCTTGCTGCACAGTCCTTAATTTCTTCTAAAGCTTCTTTATTAACCTCCAAGTTTCTGCCCCATATGCTAGTGCCAGTAGAATGCAATGATTGTACACATCTCTTTCTTCAAGGATAGTGGTACGCTGCTGACAATGATTTAGTAATGCCTGTTGTGCGTGTGCTCCAACCCATTTTGACTTTCTGTAAATTTCTTTCTCATGATCAAGCTTGTTTGTGAGTAATTGGAGATTGTTGAGAGGCCTTTGGCTCTGGCATATTTTGAAGTAGGCCGATGATGACAGAGCAGCTACAGTGCTCCTATTAGTGCCAGGCTATGTGCCTGGGTTGTTCAAAACATGAAGTTATCTCAAGACTGGCGTGTTTAATACGTCTTCTGCAGTTTAGTATACACAACGCTCTAATGATGCCAGCTTGCAGACCAAGACTTACTCCATCTGCAGTTTCCTTGTGAGAGGCCAACCCACCCAAATAATGAAACAGAAAAATTGCCCTGCCCCATGCCATTTGGCGTCGTGTGTAATTGGGATGTGAATGGACAACGGTTTCATTGTAGCACTCGTGGAGATGACAGATGTAGCAAATAAGCGCATAACAGATGGTGACACTGTTGTTTTCGTTTGCAATATTTGTCAGGCAGTGCTTTTACTCATCGGTGTGATAAATTGTGTGTTGAGATAATGGATATCAGTTGCGTAGTGTGAAATGGGGGCACTGCTTTATCTTTATATCTTTATATGCTTTATCATTGGCATACAACGTTACCAGACATTAAGCTGACCTTTTTTTTGTGTGTGTTGCAGCATTTTTGCGAGGAGGGTTCAATAGAAAGTGTCTACTGCTCTGAAGAAAAAGAAAAGTGCTGCTCAAAGATGGACCCATCATTTTCATTTCAGATCCTGGAATTATGGCAGTAACATGAAGCGATTCTGAAGATCTGTTCATCTTAGAGAAGTTCATCGTAAGAAACAAAAAGTGACAATGACATCAAGAACTTGAAGGGAAGGGAAAGTGGTCTCTTGAGGAAGATTGTAGGCTCCCTGCCCCACGTACAGAATTGATGTTTGACTATGGTGTTTGTGAGATCATTCCCTAATTTGGCACTTTTATTCACCTTATTGAAAAAGTGCTTAGTGCTGGTTTATGGGCACTCTCTTTGATATTTTCACTTTTTATTTGTTATCTGTGTCATCACCATCTCCATCCTGTTTCTGCCACTGCTGTTGATTTAGTTAAACATGTGTTGGTGCTTGTTTATCATTGAGCATATGCAACGAATGAGGATTCAGGTCGTGGTTGAAGAACATGATTGTGACTTGATATGCCCATGCATCATGTATTTTGAAGGTATATTGCGAAAGTGCATTTTGTGAACCTACTTTTTTATTTCGCTTTGTCTGTTTGAATATTACATTATTTGTTAGAGTTTGTAAGAACTTCGAGTGGTTTCTCCCAGGTTATTATTTCTGTCAGCTGCATTCATTTGTTCTAGCTCTGGAAAACTAATCATATTGACTGAAGTTTGTGCCCCATTTTGTAAACAAGATATTTTGTTGGAGAACAAGACAGTCTTTCTCTTAAATAAACATTTGCTGACATTATTGAACATCGCTTTGTCTAAGTCCCCATCACCGTCATTATTGATGCTGCTCAAGCTCTGTTAGGCAGCAAACTTGTGGGTATTGACGTCCTCTGTGCCATCCGCGAAATTAGACCTCTCTGTACATTAATGCTTTTCGCGACATTGTATCAGTGACGCTGCACACCATGTGGTGCAAATGAAAGAGCAGACAAGCTGCAGCGACGCTCTCTTCTTTTCAACTTCTTTTTTTTTCATAATTATGGCTGCCGAGTTGCAGTTGCGGCTGTTACACAAGCGCGGTACTTGAGAGTATATTGTGCATTGTACGGAAAGATATAACAAAGTTGATATGGAAAGTATGGAAAGATGACAAAGTTGAAGTGCCTCGTTGACATTTGACTGCTTTACGACGGCGGGCCACAGTGCTTGCTTGCATGAGAAACCAACAGGTGCCTTGTGTTTCTAAGACCTAGTAATGTTTCTGTTTGGTGCAGACTTCATTGCCGTACCTCTCCGGCTGGAGCCATCCCGTCAACAAGGCTTGAATGAGGGAACGCATCTGCTGCAGCATCCCGTATGCGGAGACCTAACAACTTCACTCACAAGCAAGGGAAAGGGCAAGCGACCACACAAGTGCATCTACTGCGGCAAGGTGTTCAAACGGAAGAGCGACCTGCACAAACATCTACGTGTCCACACTGGCGAGAGACCATTCTCCTGCCATCTCTGTCCCATGACATTCACGCAAAAAGTGGCCCTTGTGCGCCATATACGAACACACACGGGCGAGAAGCCATTTCACTGTTGCTTCTGCCCAAAGTCATACAGAGACACATCAGCTCTGAGAAAGCACAAGGCAACGCATGCACGGCAGGTCACTTCTAATGTGTCGTTGAGTGCGGGGTCTCCGTAACACAACCCGTGCAGTGAGCAATGAAGAAGTTGGTACAGTGACTTCCATTAATTTGACCTTGACGGCACCGATGCACTCAATTAATTTGATTGGGCGATCGAAATGAAGAGGCAGAAAAAACTACCAATCACAGTGCTGCTTCATTTGGCAGTATTGCCAGCTTCTAGGACGCCCCCGAATATAACATTCAATTTGGGCATATAGCGGACACCATGTGTAAGTTAGTGTCTATCAATGTAACTCTCAGATAGTGCCTTTTCGCTATCTATGGGCCACAGCACTTAGTCTTTTGCATGATCCATTGCATGTTTATACTCCACATTTATCGAGCAACCGTGGAACCTCATTCATACGTTTTAGAAAAAAAAAACGGGACAGAAAACATACTTACCAGGAAAACGTACGATCCCAGGTCGGTAAAAAATTTGGCAGATTCAACTATAGTTGACATTTACATAAGACATACTGTTGCGCAAATCATTGCGGTACGAGACATTGAAGCACATCGATGGGGACTGAGTGGCCCGAGATGAGCATTGTCATTTTTATTTTGTGTGATGTTTTAAGACGGTGACTGAAAACCAAAAAGAATCGAGCTGGTGGGCAATGCCAGAATACAATGCCACCAGAGCATGCTCACTTCGCACTGCCTACAGCAGGGAATAGCTGCACGTTTGGGTTAGCGTACGAAACGGGATCGTATGAACGAGCTTCTACTGTACTCTGCAGTCGTCGCAAATGGGGTGTTAGCGTGCGCCCGCACTAAGCACATCGCTAGTTCATCCTGTGACGCAAGCGATTCTCCAGAACGACGAAAACACCTAATGGGATTTCAATACATCTAGCTTAGCATAAAATAACTTATCTTTTGAATGAGGTTTTGTAATTAAAAACTGATAGTGGCACATTGTCGTTGCCATTATATGCAAGAACTCAGTCTGTCGACATCTGGTAATAACAGTAGAGATGATCTTGGCTCTCACAGTAGGCTGTTGTTACGTCGGCGGATATGCTCTTGATGTGTTTTCATATTTTATTGCACCGTGAAGGTAATTTTCTGACAAATTTTCTAGGGAAAAAAATGTGTGTTGGAAACCGGTAAATATAGTAATCATTCATTGTAAGCTGCAGTTTTTGCCTGAGAATGTTCTTCGGGCAGGCTGAAAATGCGTTTTCAACGGGAGGTAACAGGTTTTCGATGCATTCATGTTCCTCTAGCACTGTAAAAGCAGATGTGGCAGCCGTCGCGGTCACCATTTTGGCCATGTGTGTCCATGCTGACCAGTGAAGTTTGAACTCTCTAGTGAAGGCCAATTTGAAGATATAAATAGACAAAATTTTGGGCCATAGAATTGCACCAGCTGGGACCATTGGCTGGAATAGAAGTAACCGTAAAATTGAATTAGCCAGAGTTGAATTAACGAAAGTCTGAGGCATATGGAGTATTCAAGCAGCTCTTGTGTTCAACTGTAAGAAATTGAGGCAGATCGATAAAAGTGCCAGACATCAGAATTTGCGTGTTTATTCCCAACAGGGTCATTAACTTGGATACCTAAATTTTTAAATTGCTGTTTAACCCAAATCATTACGCTTGTAAATAACAATGTTTGACTGTACCTTCGAACACATGTTCCAGTTGTGGAATCGACACTATTTAGGGCTCAAGGTGCATCCACTAAGTACGAATCTACTTCATCCATATTCACGCTTGCATTTGCATAGACCATTTACTTCTGTTTGATCAAAAGCTCATCTGGTAATTGGAGCATGCTGTTATTAAGGCCTACTTCTGTGAAATTTCGCTTTGGCTATGTTGGCAATAATTGAGTAATATATACCACTGAAGCAATGTTGGCAACGCCATGGGCTGGTAATTGCATGATTCTTTTATTAGCAGCCTATAAACAGCACTAAGCAGACAACGGGTGCACCTAGTGGTTAGTGGATATTGCCCCGCTAAGTCCCAGCTCGTCACCTCCAAGATTTTCCAGCACGCCGCAGCACCCGCGAGCACTGCCTAATATCTGAAGTCATTCGGAGATGCTATGCATTCTAGACTGTGCGTCACGTTCGTTGAGCAATGATGGCAGCGTTTTCTTTTCATCGGTTTCTGCATCAAAAGCATCTATTTTTGCAAGCTTTTCGTAATACTTGCACTCGTACTTCAATCAAAATATTTTGCACAAAAGCTCTTCTATATCTATGCTATCTTAAACTAGAATTTCTTCACAGTGTAAAGTTTTGTTGGAGTTTGCCTTTAAGGTTTCGCACAAGACCACATAACGGCACAAGATTATGCAAGATTCAAGAATAAGGCAGCTGTTGGCTGTGCGTGACTCTTTAAGCACTTTTTTTTGCTTTGTGGTCTAATTAAGCAATTTGTAGTAGCTGAAAAATCTTGTCATAAAGTGACAAAAATAAGGCCCGGTAATCATAAATGAAGGCTTCCATGAACACTTCAGTATCTGGTCATCTGTACGCAGTGTTCTTGTACTTGGAGGTGTCGATTGATTTGGCCTTGCTCCACAATTTTCTAGCGTCCGAGTTAGCTTAGATAGTAGAGTCACCATCTTGCAGATGTGTTTGTCCCGTGTTCAATCTTGAAGCGATTCTGAATATCTGTTCATCTTAGAGAAGTTCATCGTAAGAAACAAAAAGTGACAATGACTTCAAGAACTTGAAGGGAAGGGCAAGTGATCTCTTGAGGAAGATTGTAGGCTCCCTGCCCCACGTACAGAATTGATGTTTGGCTCTGGTGTTTGTGAGATAATTCTCTTATTTGGCACTTTTATTCACCATATTGAAAAAGTGCTTAGTGCTCGTTTGTGGGCACTTTTTCTGATATTATCACCTTTTATTTCTTATGTATGTCATTGCCATTTCCATCCTGTTTCTGCCACTGTTTTTGATCCAGCAAAACATGTGTTGGTGCTTGTTTATCATTGAGCATATGCAACGAATGAGGATTCAGGTCGTGGTTGAAGAACATGATTGTGACTTGATATGCCCATGCATCATGTATTTTCAAGGTATATTGCGAAAGTGCATTTTGTGAACCTACTTTTTTATTTCGCTTTGTCTGTTTGAATATTACATTATTTGTTAGAGTTTGTAAGAACTTCGAGTGGGTTCTCCCAGGTTATTATTTCTGTCAGCTGCATTCATTTGTTCTAGCTCTGGAAAACTAATCATATTGACTGAAGTTTGTGCCCCATTTTGTAAACAAGATATTTTGTTGGAGAACAAGACAGTCTTTCTCATAAATAAACATTTGTTGACATTATTGAACATCGCTTTGTCTAAGTCCCCATGAACCGTCATTATTGATGCTGCTCAAGCTCTGTTAGGCAGCAAACTTGTGGGTATTGACGTCCTCTGTGCCATCCGCGACATTAGACCTCTCTGTACATTAATGCTTTTCGCGACATTGTATCGTGACGCTGCACGCCATGTGGTGCAAATGAAAGAGCAGACAAGCTGCAGCGACGCTCTCTTTTTTTCAACTTCTTTTTTCTTTTTCATAATTATGGCTGCCGAGTTGCAGTTGCGGCTGTTACACCTGCACGGTACTTGAGAGTATATTGTGCATTGCACGGAAACAAAGTTGATATGGAAAGTATGGAAAGATGACAAAGTTGAAGTGCCTCGTTAACAATTGACTGCTCTACGACGGTGGGCCACAGTGCTTGCTTGCATGGGAAACCGACAGGTGCCTTGTGTTTCTAAGACCTAGTAATTTTTCTGTTTGGTGCAGACTTCATTGCCGTACCTCTCCGGCTGGAGCCATCCCTTCAACAAGGCTTGAATGAGGGAACGCATCTGCTGCAGCATCCCGTATGCGGAGACCTAACAACTTCACTCACAAGCAAGGGAAAGGGCAAGCGGCCACACAAGTGCATCTACTGCGGCAAGGTGTTCAAACGGAAGAGCGACCTGCACAAACACCTACGTGTCCATACTGGCGAGAGACCATTCTCCTGCCACCTCTGTCCCATGACATTCACGCTGAAAGAGGGCGTTGTGCGCCATATACGAACTCACACAGGCGAGAAGCCATTTCACTGTTGCTTCTGCCCAAAGTCATACGGAGACCCTTCGGCTCTGAGAAGGCACAAGGCAACACATGCACGGCAGGTAACTTCGAATGTGTCATTGAGTGCGGGGTCTCCGTAACACAACCCGTGCAGTGAGCAATGGAGAAGTTGGTACAGTGACTTCCAATAATTTGACCTTGACGGCACCGATGCAATCAATTAATTTGACTGGGCGATCGAAATGAAGAAGAGGCAGAAAAAACTACCAAACTCAGTGCTGCTTCATTTGGCAGTATTGCCAGCTTCTAGCACGCCCCCGAATATAACATTCAATTTGGGCATATAGCGGACACTATGTGTAAGTTAGTGTCCATCAATGTAACTCTCAGAGAGTGCCTTATCGCTATCTATGGGCCACAGCACTTAGTCTTTTGCATGATCAATTGCGTGTTTATACTCCACATTTATCGAGCTAACATGGAACTGGATTCATACGTTTTAGAAGAAAAAAGAAAACGGGACAGAAAACATACTTACCAGGAAAACGTATGATCCCAGGTCGATAAAAAATTTGGCAAACTCAAGTATAGTTGACATTTACATAAGACATAGTGTTGTGCAAATCATTGGGGCACGAGACATTGAAACACATTGATGGGGACTGAGCGGCCTGAGATGAGCATTGTCATTTTCCTATTGTGTGATGTTTTAAGACGGCGACTGAAAACCAAAGAGAATCGAGCTGGTGGGCAATGCCAGAATACGATGCCACCAGAGCATGCTCACTTGCGCTGCCTACAGCAGGGAATGGCGGCATGTTTGGGTTAGCGTGCAGTATGCTTCCAATGGCACTACTCCACACACACGCATAGAGTGAAACAGATAGGTCAACATGCTTATCGCAATAGGGTTAGCAGCGATAGCTGTGAATGCTGACCTGCCAAAACCCGCGAAGTATGCTGGTACCAGAAGCGGAATGTATGCGTGTCGACATTCTCATGTGACAACGGCAAGCGAGCAGTGTGGGGAAGCTGCTGTGGCAAACACCTACTTGTTTTCGCCTTTTATTGTTTACGTGGGATCTAGCAGCCAGAAAATGTGTTCTTGTACATGGAGGTGTCGATTGATTTGGCCTCCCTCCTCAATTTTCTAGCCTCCGGGTTAGCTCAGATAGTAGAGTCACCACCTTGCAGATGTGTTTGTTCGTGTTCAGTCTCTGGGCTGGGACGAATTCTTCATCACTTGTGAAGCTTTGTGATAAACCTGTATGGATGACAATTTTGAAGGGATACTTAGAAAGAAACCTTGAATCCATTCAAATTAATGATGTTTCCCTCTAAATTTTGTTTTCAGTCTCCTGACTGAAAAAAAACTCATTATAACCAAGTTGCATCCGACCCGAAAATACTTTTGTTATGTCCAATATTTGTTAGAAATGTGTGATTCATTGCACACTGATGTCGGGGGGAAAAATTCCAAATTGCTTCATTACATCCGATAATTGGTTATCTCTGCATTAGTTGTAGTGAGGTTTGACTGTACTACAGGGTTAAGTATTCACAAACTTCCATTTGATGAATTTCTCTCTTAACTGCTTCACCAGTTCATTAGAGTGTTGTCACGGATTTTGTAACATTTCTTCGTACTTGGGAGGCTTTAGCGCAGAAAGAATTCTCAAACGTTGCCAAGTTGAGCCTCTGACTCGTTTGGAATGCAATGTAATCCTCCATTTTCAATAAATAGTTAACCGGACTCGAGCCCTTGTCAATATTCATGATGTCAGGATGGGGGCTGTTGGTGGGCATGGGGTTTTCTACACCAGTCACTAGAGGGATACCTAGTGCTAATGTTCCACAGGAGCAGCAAGGATGGCAGTTCGGCCGACATGGAAATAAATGTATTTCCTAAACTTCATCCTTGCGGCTTCAACATTTACATGTGTTTACATGTAAATGTAAACACGTGTTTACGTTTATATGAGTTTTATGTCCCCCCCTTATGTAATGCCTTCGGGCCCTTAAGGTGAAATAAATGAAACAAAATTCGCAGTGATTATTAATGTGTGTTGAGACGTGTTGCCTTTGTGCATTTAGAAAAACGTGATTGCTTGGAAATTTAGAAAGGTGAAGTGTAATAAATAATACAAGAGCATCTGTGTACCACCCATCATTCTCATGCTAGCTGAATAATAACAGCGCCAGTGTTTCCTCCGGTAAATACTTTGGAATACTTTACGGTTCCAGAAACTTCAAAGTGGCATTGCCACCCGTCTTTTGTTTTACTGTCCCTCCTGGCTTATGCCGCCTTCTCGTTCGGTAAGTGCGACCTTCTTGCTTTAACAGAAGCATTAATTTTATTACAGCTTACCTTAAGACGGCCTTGAAACATTTTGCTGTGTACTTGAGCACAATGAAATGAGGGCCATTTGGAATTTTCAAAAAGGAGAATATGAGCAGAGATCATATGAGTGGAATGTTTACTTTATTCAATTCCATCCTAAGCTCTTCTGTCCCCCTCAATGGGGCTAAGGAGGTCCAGTCCGGCCTAGCCTTCCTTCCTGAAGCACTGGTTATGTATGTGTGTCACGGTGTAGGTATGTTCACCGCACCGAGTTCTTGAAGTTTTCAAATAAGAACAAATTATGGAAAAAACGCTGAAGAAACGCTCTCTGTTGCACGAGCGCTATCAGACTTTATAAGTCCTCAAGAACAGAGCACATTTACAAAGTATTACCTAAAAACACACTAGATGTAAAGTTGCAAATTATTCCAAACTACACAGATCAAACATCAAAGTTCACGCATCACCCTGTTTAGAGGTGAAGCGTTCGAGCACATCAGAGGCTTAGGTAATGCAGGTGGCGAGTGTCTGCTGGGACTAGGGCCTTCCAAGGGAGATGGCGTCGGAATGTAGTCCAGTAAGGTAAGCCAGGAGCATAGAGGCTGTGGTTGGTGCTCCGTTGGATGCCCCACAGACGTGCACCAGCTTTACACGTTGAGCCATAGGCCCAGGAGCACCAGGCATAGGCAAGAGCTCAGACCAATAGTCTGACAGGCTGCTGCCTTCTTCACTTCGCTTCTTCTTTCACAATGATGCCACTTCTGCATTCCTTGCTCATGCAACAATGGTCTCCGACCATTCTTCTTTATCGTTAATGTTTTTTTTTTTTTTCTCTCTGCCATTGCAGGATCACGCACGTCTTCGTCGTCATGATTGTCATCATCTTTTGTTTGTGATGGCAGCACGTGCACCTCGTGACAATGCGAGACAGTGTTATTTGGCCATCACAAATGTAAACATTTTCCCATATGAACTCTCTGGCGAGTTCTTGCCTGGTGGGATTTGACCTTGTAAGAAATGTGATGCATGAGACTTTGTGTGATATCTCTCATGGATGCCGATTTTATTGTTGCGCTCACACGGAAGACAGTAGAGACAGAGCAGTGCATAACAAGTGGGTGACAGCGCTGGAGGTAGTGCTGATGTCTTCTTTTAGTTGGCAATAGTTGTCACACAGTGATTTTCATCATTTGTGTGCTAAAGTGAGTGTCGAGGTAATGGAAGTTGGCTGCGTGGTGTATGACATGCATCACCAGCAGAACTTGTTGACAAAGCAACAGAAACATTTCGTCATCATCACCAGCCTGTTTATGTATGAGGACGAAGGCCTCTCCCATCGATTGCCAGTTACCCCTGCATTGTGCTGTCTCACCCTGTCATATGCCTGCAAGATTCCGAATTTCATCAGACACCTAGTTCCCTGCTATCCCTGACTAGCCTCTCCTCGTCTTGTTGCCCATCCTGTAACTGTAATAGGCCAATTATCTGGCCTATGTACTCAATCTCCTGCCACACCTCCATTTCTTCCTCTTAATTTCAGCTGCAATATCTGCTAACCCTGTTTGCTCTCTAATTCACGCCACTGTCTTCTAATGTTGCACCTATCATTTTTCGTTTCGCTGCTTGCTGCACAGTCCTTAATTTCTTCTAAAGCTTCTTTATTAACCTCCAAGTTTCTGCCCCATATGCTAGTGCCAGTAGAATGCAATGATTGTACACATCTCTTTCTTCAAGGATAGTGGTACGCTGCTGACAATGATTTAGTAATGCCTGTTGTGCGTGTGCTCCAACCCATTTTGACTTTCTGTAAGTTTCCTTCTCATGATCAAGCTTGTTTGTGAGTAATTGGAGATTGTTGAGAGGCCTTTGGCCCTGGCATATTTTGAAGTAGGCCGATAATGACAGAGCAGCTACAGTGATCCTATTAGTGCCAGGCTATGTGCCTGGGTTGTTCAAAACATGAAGTTATCTCAAGACTGGCGTGTTTAATACGTCTTCTGCGGCTTAGTATACGCAATGCTCTAATGATGCCAGCTTGCAGACCAAGACTTATTCCATTTGCAGTTTCCTTGTGAGAGGTCAACCCAACCAAATAATAAAACTGAGAAAAATTGCCCTGCCCCATGCCATTTGGCGTCTTGTGTAATTGGGATGTGAATGGACAACGGTTTCATTGTAGCACTCGTGGAGATGGCAGATGTAGCAAATAAGCGCATAACAGATGGTGACACTGTTGTTTTCGTTTGCAATATTTGTCAAGCTGTGCTTTTCCTCATTGGTGTGATAAATTGTGTGTTGAGATAATGGATATGAGTTGTGTAGTGTAAAATGGGGGCACTGCTTTATCTTTATATCTTTATATTCTTTATCTTTACATTGGCATACAACGTTACCAGACAGTAAGCTGACCTTTTTTGTGTGTGTGTTGCAGCATTTTTGCGAGGAGGGTTCAATAGAAAGTGTCTACTGCTCTGAAAAAAAGAAAAGTGCTGCTCAAAGATGACCCATCATTTTCATTTCAGATCATGGAATTATGGCAGTAACATGAAGCGATTCTGAAGATCTGTTTATCTTAGAGAAGTTCATCGTAAGAAACAAAAAGTGACAATGACATCAAGAACTTGAAGGGAAGGGCAAGTGGTCTCTTGAGGAAGATTGTAGGCTCCCTGCTCCACGTACAGAATTGATGTTTGGCTCTCGTGTTTGTGAGATCATTCCCTGATTTGGCACTTTTATTCACCTTATTGAAAAAGTGCTTAGTGCTGGTTTATGGGCACTCTCTTTGATATTTTCACTTTTTATTCGTTATCTGTGTCATCGCCATCTCCATCCTGTTTCTGCCGCGGCTGTTGATTTAGTTAAACATGTGTTGGTGCTTGTTTATCATTGAGCATATGCAACAAATGAGGATTCAGGTCGTGGTTAAAGAACATGATTGTGACTTGATATGCCCTTGCATCACGCATTTTCAACATATATTGCGAAAGTGCATTTTGTGAACATACATTTTTATTTCGCTTTGTTTGATTATTACATTATTTGTTAGAGGTGTTTAGAACTTCTAGTGTTCTCCCAGGTTATAATTTCTGTCAGCTGCATTCAGTTGTTTTAGCTCTGCAAAGCTAAACATATTGATTGAAGTTTGTGCCCCATTTTGCAAACGAGATATTTTCTTAGAGAACAAGACAGTCTTTCCCATAAATAAACATTTGTTGACATTATTGAACAGACATTATTGAACATCGCTTTGTCTAAGTCCCCATCACCGTGATTATTGCTGCTGTTCAAGCTCTGCTAGGCAACAAACTTATGGGTACTGACGTCCTCTGTGCCATCTGTGACATTAGACCTCTCTGTACATTAATGCTTTTCACGACATTGTATCATGACGCTGCACACCATGTGGTGCAAATGAAAGAGCAGACAAGCTGCAGCGACGCTCTCTTTTTTTCAACTTTTTTTTGTCATAATTATGGCTGCCGAGTTGCAGTTGCGGCTGTTACACCTGCACGGTACTTGAGAGTATATTGTGCATTGCACGGAAACAACGTTGATATGGAAAGTATGGAAAGATGACAAAGTTGAAGTGCCTCATTGACAATTGACTGCTTTACGACGGTGGGCCACAGTGCTTGCTTGCATTAGAAACCAACAGGTGCCTTGTGTTTCTAAGACCTAGTAATGTTTCTGTTTGGTGCAGACTTCATTGCCGTACCTCTCCGGCTGGAGCCATCCCTTCAACAAGGCTTGCATGAGGGAAGGCATCTGCTGCAGCATCCCGTTCACAGCGACACCGCAGCTTCCCACCCAATCGAGGGAAAAGGCAAGCACCGACACAAGTGCAGCTACTGTGGCAAGGCGTTCCAGCAGAAGAGCAGCCTGCACAAACATCTACGTGTCCATACTGGCGAGAGACCATTCTCCTGCCACCTCTGTCCCATGACATTCACGCAGAAAGAGGGCGTTGTGCGCCATATACGAACACACACGGGCGAGAAGCCATTTCACTGTTGCTTCTGCCCAAAGTCATACGGAGACCCTTCGGCTCTGAGAAGGCACAAGGCAACACATGCACGGCAGGTACTTCGAATGTGTTATTGAGTGCGGGGTCTCCGTAACACAACCCGTGCAGTGAGCAATGAAGAAGGTGGTACAGTGACTTCCATTAATTTGACCTTGACGGTACCGATGCAATCAATTAATTTGACTGGGTGATCGAAATGAAGAAGAGGCAGAAAAAACTACCAAACTCAGTGCTGCTTCATTTGGCAGTATTGCCAGCTTCTAGCACGCCCCCGAATATAACATTCAATTTGGGCATATAGCAGACACTATGTGTAAGTTAGTGTCCACCAATGTAACTCTCAGATAGTGCCTTTTCGCTATCTATGGGCCACAGCACTTAGTCTTTTGCATGATCCATTGCGTGCTTATACTCCGCATTTATCGAGCTACCGTGGAACATCATTCATACGTTTTAGAAGAAAAAAAAAAACGGGACAGAAAACATACTTACAGATAGGTCAACATGCTTATCGCAATAGGGTTAGCAGCGATAGCTGTGAATGCTGACCTGCCAAGACCCGCGAAGTATGCTGGTACCAGAAGCGGAATGTATGCGTGTCGACATTCTCATGTGACAACGGCAAGCGAGCAGTGTGGGGAAGCTGCTGTGGCAAACACCTACTTGTTTTCGCTTTTTATTGTTTACGTGGGATCTAGCAGCCAGAAAATGTGTTCTTGTACTTGGAGGTGTCGCTTGATTTGGCCTCCCTCCATAATTTTCTAGCCTCCGGATTAGCTCAGATAGTAGAGTCAGCACCTTGCAGATGTGTTTGTCCCGTGTTCAGTCTCTGTTCCGTGACGAATTCTTCATCACTTGTGAAGCTTTCTGATAAACCTGTATGGATGACAATTTTGAACAGATACTTAGAAAGAAACCTTGAATCCATTCAAATTAATAATGTTTCCTTCTAAATCTTGTTTTCAGTCTCCTGGCTGAAAAAAAAACCTCGTTATAACCAAGTTGCATCCGACCCGAAAATACTTTTGTTATGTCCAATATTTGTTAGAAATGTGTGATTCATTGCACACTGATGTCGGGGGGAAAAATTCCGAATTGCTTCATTATATCCGATAATTGGTTATCTCTGCATTAGTTGTAGTGAGGTTTGACTGTACTACAGGGTTAAGTATTCACAGACTTCCATTTGATGAACTTCTCTCTTAACTGCTTCACCAGTTCAATAGAGTGTTGTCACTTATTTTGTAACATTTCTTCGTACTTGGGAGGCTTTAGCGTAGAAAGAATTCTCAAACGTTGCTAAGTTGAGCCTCTGACTCGTTTGCAATGCAATGTAATCCTCCATTTTCAATAAATAGTTAACCGGACTCGAGCCCTTGTCAATATTCATGATGTCAGGATGGAGGCTGTTGGTGGGCATGGGGTTTTCTACACAAGTCAATAGAGGGATACCTAGTGCTAATGTTCCACAGGAGCAGCAAGGATGGCAGTTCGACCGACATGGAAATAAATGTATTTCCTAAACTTCATCCTTGCAGCTTCAACATTTACATGTGTTTGCATGTAAATGTAAACATGTGTTTACGTTTACATGAGTTTTATGTCCACCCCTTATGTAATGCCTTCGGGCCCTTAAGGTGAAATAAATGAAATAAAATTCGCAGTGATTATTAATGTGTGTTGAGACGTGTTGCCTTTGTGCATTTAGAAAAACGTGATTGCTTGGAAATTTAGAAAGGTGAAGTGTAATAAATAATACAAGAACATCTGTGTACCACCCATCATTCTCATGCTAGCTGAATAATGACAGCACCAGTGTTTCCTCCGGTAAATACTTTGGAATACTCTACGGTTCCAGAAACTTCAAAGTGGCATTGCCACCCGTCTTTTGTTTTACTGTCCCTCCTGGCTTATGCCGCCTTCTCTTTCGGTAAGTGCGACCTTCTTGCTTTAACAGAAGCATTAATTTTATTACAGATTACCTTAATACGGCCCTGAAACATCTGGCTGTGAAATGAGGGTCGTTTGGTATTTTCAAAAAGGAGAATATGGAGCAGAGATCATATGAGTGGAATGTTTACTTTATTCAATTCCATCCTAAGCTCTTCTGTCCCCCTCAATGGGGTTCAGGAGGTCCAGTCCGGCCTAGCCTTCCTTCCTGAAGCACTGGTTATGTATGTGTGTCACGGTGTAGGTATGTTCACCGCAGCGAGTTCGTGAACTTTTGAAATAAGAACAAATTTTGGAAAAAACACTGAAGAAGAAACGCTCTCTGTTGCACGCGCACTATCAGACTTTATAAGTCTTCAAGAACAGAGCCCATTTATGAACTAGTACCTAAAAACACACTAGATACAGTATAGACCACTTATAACGTAACCACTTATAGTGCAGGACCGGATATAGTACGGTCTTTTCAGACTCCCGTTAATTTTCCCTTAGCACTCCATGTATACGCATACCGCTTACAGTGCAGCCGCGCGAGACGAAATACCGGTTATAATGCAGCTTCCGCTGGAAAATCTCGCCGACAAGGGCGGTAGCGAGCACGCTTCTCAACGAAGTGCTGCCACCGATGGGAGAGGAAATCAACGAGGGTGATGCAGAGGAGGAGCAAGGAGCAAAAGACGTGGAGCATGAGTCCAAGGCCGATAAAATTGTCGCCACGCGCCGTATGTACGCGTGAAAGCGCGCGGGGGAGGCATCGCTTTCACGGAGAGCAAACGCACGGCGGAGAGAAAACGCGACTTCCATCGCGCGAAAGGCCGTGGGGGTATGAGAGGGAGGGAGGGAGGGGGGGGGGGGTGGCGACGCTGTGCTGTGGTACCAAATGTATATCTTGCAACTGTGCGCAAGGGGAACTGGCGACGCAATCTCCCACGCGAAAGGAGCAAAGCGGGAAGGCAGCACGGGAGAGAGGGAAGAGGGGGGGGCGGCTTCTCCAAATGCATTCGCGCCTGTGCCGGCTTTAGGCACACTGTATTTTAGCGATCTTCACACGGCTCTGACCTTTGTATGCGTTGTGCTTACGCCGCTCAGTTTCCGTTGAAGCAATAGACCGTACGAACAAGCTTCGCTCGCTGCGGCGCCCGCGTTTTGACAGTGGTTGTCTGCGGTCATCGAGTCTATTCATGTTTGCTTGTGCGCATTGACACCACGCTTGTTAATTCAGTTAGTAAGCGAATGTGTGAAGTTTATGCAGCCGATAAAACTACTATCCCTACTCTTATAGCTCTCTACTAATTTGCTATCGCAATTGATGCTTCGTGTTTCGAGTGAAACTGAGACTTTTTTTTAATTATTACTTTGTCTGCTTCATGTGAAGATCGTGGGTACCTTTCAACGTTCGTAAATTTAAACAGATGCAAAACTTCAGTCGCAAGCTTCAATTCTCGGACACGCGCGGCTGCTTGGTGTACATGTTTTGCATACCTGCAGGGCTTGAAAATCATTGTTTTGGTTATTGTGTGGTACCGCTTATAGTGCAGATATTCACGACTCCGGCAACTTACGTTATAAGCGGTCTACACTGTATAAAGTTGCAAATTATTCCAAGCTACACAGATCAAACAAAGTTCACGCATCACCCTGTTTAGAGGTGGAGTGTTCGAGCACATCAGAGGCTTAGGTAATGCAGGTGGCGAGTGTCCGCTGTGACTAGGTCCTTCCAAGGGAGATGGCGTCGGAATGTAGGCCAGTAAGGTAAGCCAGGAGCATAGAGGCTGTGGTTGGTGCTCCATTGGATGCCCCACAGACGTACACCAGCTTTACACGTTGAGCCATAAGCCCAGGAGCACCAGGCATAGGCAAGAGCTCAGACCAATAGTCTGACAGGCTGCTGCCTTCTTCTCTTCGCTTCTTCTTTCACAATGGTGCCACTTCTGCATTCCTCGCTCATGCCACAATGGTCTCCGACCATTCTTCTTTTTCGTTAATGTTTTTTTTTTCTCTGCCATTGCAGGATCACGCACGTCTTCGTCGTCATCATTGTCATCATCTTTTGTTTGTGATGGCAGCACGTGCACCTCGTGACAATGCGACACTGTGTTATTTGGCCATCATAAATGTAAACATTTTGCCATATGAACTCTCTGGCGAGTTCTTGCCTGGTGGGATTTGACCTTGTAAGAAATGTGATGCATGAGACTTCGTGTGATATCTCTCATGGATGCCGATTTTATTGTCGCGCTCACACGGAAGACGGTAGTGACAGAGCAGTGCATAACAAGTGGGCAGTAGCGCACCCAGGATCTCTGCCAGGGGGGGGGTTGACAGTTTGCCAATACCATCTAAACAGCACTAATTTCGATTTCTTCACGGGAAATTGTCGAAAAAATGCGCTTTTTGCGAGTGTGCAGACGATTGCGCGCCTTACATCTTAGTTGCAGTACTCAAATGCGTAAGGAAAGAAAAGGGGTTAAACAAAAGGGGGAGTTAAGTCGGCCTCAGGGGGGGGGTTACAACCCCCGAATCCCCCCCCGTCGGTGCGCCACTGCAAGTGGGTGACAGCGCTGGAGGTAGTGCTGGTGTCTTCTTTTAGTTGGCAATAGTTGTCACACGGTGATTTTCATCATTTGTGTGCTGAAGTGAGTGTCGGGATAATGGAAGTTGGCTGTGTGGTTTATGACATGCATCACTGGCAGAACTTGTTGACAAAGCAACAGAAACATTTCGTCATCATCGCCAGCCTGTTTATGTATGAGGACGAAGGCCTCTCCCATCGATTGCCAGTTACCCCTGCATTGTGCTTTCTCACCCTGTCATATGCCTGCAAGATTCCGAATTTCATCAGACACCTAGTTCCCTGCTATCCCCGACTAGCCTCCCCTTGTCTTGTTGCCCATCCTGTAACTGTAATAGGCCAATTATCTGGCCTATGTACTCAATCTCCTGCCACACCTCCATTTCTTCCTCTTAATTTCAGCTGCATTATCTGATAACCCTGTTCGCTCTCTAATTCACGCCACTGTCTTCTAATGTTGCACCTATCATTTTTGTTTCGCTGCTTGCTGCACAGTCCTTAATTTCTTCTAAAGCTTCTTTATTAACCTCCAAGTTTCTGCCCCATATGTTAGTGCCAGTAGAATGCAATGATTGTACACATTTCTTTCTTCAAGGATAGTGGTACGCTGCTGACAATGATTTAATAATGCCTGTTGTGTGCGTGCTCCAACCCATTTTGAGTTTCTGTAAATTTCCTTCTCATGATCAAGCTTGTTTGTGAGTAATTGGAGATTGTTGAGAGGCCTTTGGCCCTGGCATATTTTGAAGTAGGCCGATGATGACAGAGCAGCTACAGTGCTCCTATTAGTGCCAGGCTATGTGCCTGGGTTGTTCAAAACATGAAGTTATCTCAAGACTGGCGTGTTTAATACGTCTTCTGCGGCTTAGTATATGCAATGCTCTAATGATGCCAGCTTGCAGACCAAGACTTACTCCATTTGCAGTTTCCTTGTGAGAGGTCAACCCAACCAAATAATAAAACTGAGAAAAATTGCCCTGCCCCATGCCATTTTGCGTCTTGTGTAATTGGGATGTGAATGGACAACGGTTTCATTGTAGCACTCGTGGAGATGGCAGATTTAGCAAATAAGCGCATAACAGATGGTGACACTGTTGTTTTCGTTTTGCAATATTTGTCAAGCTGTGATTTTCCTCATTGGTGTGATAAAATGTGTGTTGAGTTAATGGACGACAGTTGGCGCAGTGGGAAAGTGTGTGCACAGCTTGCAAAACTTGTTGACCAAGCAACACAGCTATAATGAAACAAACTTTGAAGCCACAGTTGCAGCTTGCAGCTCTTTCTATTTGTGCATTTCTATGTGCTTTATCTTTACCTGGGCATACATCAAGTGATGTGAAATTGACCATTTTGTTTGTGTGGCAACATTTTTGTGAGTATAGTTCAACAAAAAGTGCTTGCTGCACTAAAGGAAAAGTGCTGCTCCAAGATGGTCTAACATTTTATTTATTCCTTTTGTTTGTTTGTTTTTTCTTCCAGATAGTGCAACTGTAATAGAGGTTCTGGAGATCTGTTCATCTTGCGCAAGTTAATCGTTGAAAACAAGAGACAATGACTTCAAGAAGTTGAACAGAAGGGCAGGTGGTCCCTTGAGCAAGATTGTGGGCTCCTTGCTGCATATACAAGATTGATGTTTAGCTCAAGTGTTTGGGAGCCCATTCTCTGATTTAGCATGTTTATTCACCATAATGGGCACCTTTTCAGTCTTATTCTTTATTATTTCTTATATTTGTACTCATGGCCTTCTACATCTTATTTTTGCCAGGTTTTTGAAAGGAATGGTTGCTTTACACTTTTATAACAAGAAATTGGTACACCAGGCAGCTTTGAAAAAAAAAAGAATATAAGGACAATATGATATGCATGTGGTAAATGTTTGCTTTTAGCACGTCCTTGTTGACTCGCTGAGCCATCGCAGCCCTTTATGGGCTGCGATGAAAAGAGCAGACATCACACCATGCACATGACATGACACCACATCCTGCGTGGTCAACAGAACTGGCTGCTTGGTATGATGTGCTATATGTCATTCAACTAGTATTATTTTGTTATTTTCCAATAGAGATTAGTTTTCATAAAAATGGAATGGTATTTCTACAAAGGGTAGCAGATTGTAGCAAGCTTTTTTATCAGTGGTTGCAGAATGCACACATCACAAAAAGCACTCGATGGTTATTAACTAACAGAGAAGCTGCAGCTTATTTGTTACTCACAGAACATCATGAAAGGCATGCAGAAAGCGACTGGGGTACCTTTGCACCATGCCGCTTTTTAATTTATGGGACCAATGGCAGGAGAATGCTACGACTGTAAATGGCAACTGTAGTCGTACTTGCACCTAGAAAGCTTGTGTCGGCAAGCCTTGAGTCACATACAGGCCTGTTACATTTACATGGCGCAAACGTGTACAGTAGTACCTTTGCCACACGTGTGCATGCGTAAATGTGTACCACAACACCTTTTGCATTATAACATGCGGCGAGTGTAATATGTGGCAGTGTGCTTCATTGAAAAGTGACAGCTTCATGACAGTGAGCGACAGTGTTTGCTGGCATGAGAAGCCGATAGTTGCAGTGTCTTGCTCAGAGCATGTATTTTTGTGCAGACCCCATCGTCGAACCTGTCAAGCTGGAGCTGTCCCCTCAACGAGGCTCGACCGAGGGAAGGCACCTGCTGCAGCGTCTCTTGCGCAACGACGTTGCAACTTCCCACATAAGGGAATACCCGCACAAGTGCAGCTACTGCCGCAAGATGTTCCAGAAGAAGTTTCACCTGGACAATCACATACGTGTCCACACCGGCGAGAGACCATTCGGCTGCCATCTCTGCCCCATGACATTCACCCAGAAGCAGTGTGTTTCGCGCCATATGCGAACACACACAGGCGAGAAGCCATTTCACTGTTGCTTGTGCCCAAAGTATACAGAGACGAGACGACTCTGAGAAGGCACATGGAAAGACACACATGGAAACACACGCATGGAAACACACACATGACAAGTCACTCCCAAGTGTCGCTGAATGCGGGCTCTCCTTAGCACCACTCATGCAGTGAGCAATAGAGAATTCAGTACAGTGACTTCAATTAATTTGACCTTGATGGTACGGACAAAATCAATCAAATTATCTGGCTGGTCAAAATGAGGAAGATGGCAGAAACCGAATGCACTGCTGCTATCCTAGGTGTGGAAATGTTTTGAAGGTTCATTTTTTTTATGCTTGTAACCTTGTTAAAATGTATGAAACTGGATTTGATGGGCGGAATTATAAGACAACAAGAGATTAGTGGCTCTAGGCTGATATATCCAGCATGCCCATTCAAAACTGGTTAAAAGTCGCGTTGCCAACTTTCGTCCAGGCAGTGCCATAAGAAAGTGGTGCCACCGTAAGGTCTCCACAAGCCTAAAGAAACAGTCTGAACATTTGTCTGCAGCAAGGTACCTGAAGATCTTGGATTTGTAGGTACTGGAGGGTTTCCTCAGGAGATCTCATATGGAAAGTCAAATAAATAAAAGACTGCGGTTGTGCCCTACCTACATACAGGATGGCACACTGTCTTAGGGAGATTGCGAGGTGGGTGAATACAAGAATTTTTTTTTTTTTTCTGGACCCAATAAACTTAGCAAAGTGTGTCGGTTGACAAACCCATGCAGTAAAACTGTGTCTGGTTGTTCCTAGAGACATCAAAACCGAAACGTTTCGTTGATTGTGAAGAGGCCATGGTGTATGAATTGGCATTTTCTAGTGGCCAAAAATACATAAGACAGAATGACGTCCCAGTGACCGCCTAAGAGAGCATACTTTAAGTGTAAGGAATTACTGTGATGGTCATTTTTCTGTTCATGGTCAGGATTGTGGCTGTGCTCCGTTGTTCAATGATTGCGCGATTCTTGCCTGAAAAAAATGTGCGTGGAATCATAGATGCACAGGCTATCAGGCATAATGTTGAAAGCTGTGTTAGCACTGCGCTTTTTGTCAACCTGCTTGATACAGAAACGGCCTTTTTGGAGAGAGCAGTATGACATACTACTAACCAGGAGTGGTGCTGTTGTGCGTGGTCTATAAATGCATGGAAAATTTCCCGGGAATAAACTTGAACTTGGCACACCATGGTGTCTAT